>NW_024515875.1:10829851-10922602 GCF_017590135.1 Pyrgilauda ruficollis | reverse complement strand
CTCACCGCCCCCCTTCACGCCGCCCCCGCCATTTTGCGCCGCGCCGCCTTTGTGCCCGTGGGCCCCGGCGCCACGCGGCCCCGCTCCGCCCGGGGGCTGCCGCACCCCCTGCCGGTGGGCGGTGCGCGCGTGTGGGGAGAGGGCTCTCGCACGCCCACCCCCCGCCGCCGCCGCTCTCTCCCCCCGCGCATCTCCCCCGCCCCCGTTACCTGCTGCCTCCGAACCGCCCGGCGCGCAGTGAGAAGGTGGCGCAGCGCCTCTCCGCCGCCCTTTATAGCCGCGTGAGGGTAGGGCGGGGGCCCGCCCCGCCGCGACGCCGTCGAATGGCAGCGCTGGGGCCGGACCGGGCTACGTGCGCCCGTGCTGCGGGTACGGCAGCTGAAGATCCCCCCTGTTTCCCCCGCCCCGCCGCCCCCCGTTAACAAAGGCCCCGCTCTGGAAACGCAGGGTCCGTAGCGATCACCCTCCCGTCGAGCTACCCCAAGGGGGTTGGTGGTGCTGGTGGCCGTGGTGAAAAATGCACCGGTCCTTACGGGGAGGTGTCCCCAGAGCGGGGATGGGCGGCTGCAGCCCTGCCAGAGGAGGCAGGGAGGGTGATAGCCGGTGAGGGGCTGCTGCTGCCGGGCTCGCTGCTGCTCCGGAGGATGGTATGCGCTGTTTTCACCTGATAACGAAGGGCAGGTAGCCACCCGCCCCGGCTGCAGCCTTTGCCCAATTGGATGGAGTAGTATCCAGTATCCGAAGGGACCTACAGGGAAGCCGGAGAGGGACTGTTCGTCAGGAGCTGTAGTCATGGGAAAAGGAGTAATGGGTACAAATTGAAAGGGAGGAAATTTAGGATGGATATTAGGAAGAAGTTCTTTACTGTGAGGGTGATGAGGTACTGTAACACGTTGCCCAGGGAGGCTGTGATGCCCCAACCATGGCAGTGTTCCAAGCCAAGCTGGATAAGGCCTTGAGCAACTTGCTCTAGTGGGAGGCGTCCGTGCACGTGGCAGGGGGGTTGGAACTGGATAATCTTTAAGGTCCATTCCAACCCCTAACATTCCATGATTCTATGGTTGCAAGGCTAAAGGGACTGAAGGGATGCTCGGGTCACCCCGAGGGAGCAGCGGATCCCCATTGCCCCCGGCCCTGTCTGGGAGTTCTCCCGCCTCCAGGCTGGGCCCCCCGGTCTGGGTGGGTTTATCCAGGCGTGCTCTGGACGGGGCCCCTGGCCGGGCGCTGCCCCAGCAGGCCACGGGCGGCAGCGTGAGCACCATCTTAATGAGGCACTGCGGCACTGCTGCCGCTGCCCGCGGGACGTGACGGCGGAAATCCTGCTCGTCTGCCGCCTCGGCCCGCCTTCCCTGGCTGCCTGCGAGGAGGAAGCGCTCCTGGCATGGCCGCTGCCCGGTTCCCCGCCCCCCATGCTGGGCTCCCTCACCGAGCCCTGCCGCCTCCATCCCCATGCGGGGCAGGTGCGGCGGGACACACCCGCTTTAGGTACAGCGCCCAGAGCACGCACAAATCCCAAATATCCCATCCCGGAGGAAGGTGTGGGAACAGTGGGAATGGAAATCTGGGCTGTCAGAGCGGGAGGGAGTGGTGGGAGCTGGAATGTCCCTCCGGCTGCTCGGCTGAGCAGGGCTTTGAGGATAAGGGAGGGGGTGGGCAGGCTGGGGGAACCACACAGGTACTGGGGTGGGGAACAAGAGAGGGGTCATGCAGCTCAAACGTAACCCTACTCTCCTTAAACCACTGCTATTCCCGGTGCTGCTGAGGGGTTGGTGGCTAAGTTTAGACCCAGCTGAGGTTACAACCTTTTCTTAAAGGCCAGGACATGGTGATGGCTCGCGGGGCACAGCAGCAGCGCTACGAGCTCGTGCCGGGGCCGGTGGTGCCCCAGCCGCAGCCCACCGAGGCGGGCTCTCGGGGGAAGCTTCAGCGCAAACAGGAGGCCCCGGTGTTTGTTCTGGCGGGGGCAGAGTGCGGCCGGGGTGAGCACCGCGGCCCCTGTGCCCGGTCGATGCCTCACCCGTGTCCGCCCCCCCGGCCGCACCGCGCCGCAGCCGCGCGTGCCGCACGCCCCACGCGGAATGGCGGCGGCGCCGGCAGGGCCCGGCACGGCCCCGCGCGTGGGGCCGGGGGCGCCGGGCGGGCTCTGCCACCGCCTCCCGCCCGCCCCCGGCCGGGGACAGCCACCGCCGAGCGCGGACGCGGCAAATTAGTACAGCTTGTTTAATGAGCGAGTCCTCAGGCTCCCTCAGGGGAGCAGGGAGAGTGCTGCCGGCGGAGCGGGGGCTCAGCGGCCGCGGGGCAGCTGCGGAGCCGGGCAGCTCCTCCTCGTACCGCCGCGCCGCTTCCTCGCTGCCGCAGCCTCCCGTTTTCGGGGCGGGAGCTTCAGGGCTTCGCGCAGCGGTGCGCCGTGCTGGTTCCCGAGCCGTGCAGGTTCCCGAGGCTGGGTGCCCTCCGGCTGCGGAGAAGCGGGCCTGGTGAGCCGCCCAGCGGCGTCCTGCCCGCCTGCTCTCGCCCCGGCCGGGCCCCAGCACCGCGCCGGCAGCACGGGCCGTCCCCGGTCCCGGCCTTGGCGGCTGGCAGGTGGTGGCCCCACAGCCTGCCCCGCTGCCCCATCCCCTCGCTGTCTGTGCGCTCAGCTCTGCCCTGAACTTCTTCCCTGCCCGCTTGCTGGAGCCCACGCTCTTGGCCCTCTCACCTCGGAGGCCCTCCAAAGCTAGCACCCCAAACCACTGAAGGTCCCGATTCGGTCCAGTTTCAGCCCGAAGCAGCCCCTTGGCATGGCCTTCCAGGCCCAATCTCCAGGCAGTGCCCACTTGCGACTGGCGAGGTTCTTGCGCCAGAGGGATGGACGGGCAGCTCTAGCCCCTGACGGGTGGAAGGGGAGAGTAGAGGAGAGCAGCTGAGGACCGAAGCTGGACCCCTCCTTCGTGTCCTCTTCGGTCAGCGTGGACTCGGGCTCCAGGGGCAGCAGTCGTGAAAGGAGCATCTGGGATAAACGGAGGAGAGAGGGGTGATGCCTGTGCTTCTGGTGATAAGCCTGGTACCCCCTGGTACCCACTGCCCATACCTTCCTGTGGGCTCAGGCAGGACATTGAAGTGATGCCTGCTCACAGCACCGTGCCTGTGACATTGCGTCCAGACACAGGGAAGCCAGCAGCTCCCACTGTCTGAAATGACTTTGTTATCCAGAACAGCAGGCAGACAGCTGCTGTGAGCTCTGCCTGCAGGCAGATTACCCTGCGATGTGAAACCATACACACGTCCTGCCCTGCCCCAGATTTGGAAGGTAACTCTTCGGTCCTTGCTCCTTTTGTGGATGCTGAGCATCTCTGTGTGCTCGGGCTGCTGTGTTACTATTTCATTTTTCCAGAGGGCTGCTGGGAAGGATGGTCCTGCTTCAAATACCTGATAAAGATGAGGGAGAGGCAGGAGCAGAGCAGGTGTGAGGAAGAGGGGCTCCCCATCTGCTGGGAATCCTCTAGGCTGGCTGTGCTGACTGTAAGCCCTCAGCACTGCTGGGAGACAAGGGTTTGGGGGTGTGTTGGGTGCAGTGGAGGCATGGCATTGCTGCCCACAGAAGCAGCCTGCAGGAGCCGTTCTACATCTGTCTCTCACATGGATGCTGAGCTAAGGCTGAGGATGCCTTTGTGCAGCTCTTTGTGGTAGCAAGTTAACTGAAGCGGACACAGGCATCCTCAGTGAGGAGTGAAAGTGGTGAGTCATAGCAGGATCAGTCTTGTGATTTTAGTTCATGTCCTGACTATTTCCCTGTGGCTTTCCCAGGGTGACGTAAAGGCAAGGTGCTGGGGCTCAGGTTAACGTTTGGGTAAGAGGGAGCTGGCTAGATTGGAAAGTCAAAAATATTTTTGCTGTAATTGCAGAGGATAAAGATTTACTCAAGCGAAGAAGCTCTTAGTTGGTATCCTAACAGGGCTCTTGGTCTTAAAGAGGGTAATACTGAGTTTAGGAGCAAAACTTCTGGCCTAACAGGATACATCTTCCCTCTGAAATAACCAGACCAGAACCATGATAAGAGACATGACTGTAATATCTGGTGGCTGCTGACACAGAGTGGGCTTAGAAAGGACCTGTTAAAAGGTTTTTTCACTGTTAAAAGCTTTTGCAGAGCACTAAAAAGCTTTTGTATGTTTCCTGTCTTGGAATGCTGGTGCTCCTTAGGGGCTGAATTATAAGGTCACCCTGGAGCTGAGGCTGCTGAAGGGGAGAGTGCAACAAGCATAGACAGCAGCCTTCTTGTAGCTGGAATTTGGGACCACCTCTCGTTCAAGGTTCAAACGCAACCTCCCTCCTCCTCCTCCCCTCCTGAAATCAACCTCAGCTCTCTCCCACTCCCTCCTACCTGTAGCCTCTGTCCTGGTAAGGACACAGTCTGAACGCTGGCAGAGAGCAGAACCAAAAAGAGGAGAAATGAGCAGCAAGGCCATGATCGAAGCCCCAGCATCTTCTTAGCCCAGGGCTGGTGGAAGGCAAGGCAGGACTCGCAGCATCTGTGTCGGATGTGGTCCCTAACCCCTCTCTGCCTTTATAGCTTTGGTTCTGGCAGGCAACTGGCCCCAGCTCCCTGCTGAACCACCCCCTGGAGCTCCTTAACCTTTCAGCCCTTTTGTCCAGGGTGATATATTTCAGGGTGAGCTCAGCAAGACCCCTTCCTCTAAAGAAAAAGGACACAAAGGTGTTTACTGAGTGTCTGGGAAGAGAAATGTGAGTTCTGCTGCTGGCCAGGACCTGGAGGTGTCTCTCAGGGTCAGGGATGGGGTGACACTTCAAAACACGCCCCAAAAGGAGGATATTGAAGGCTGCATTGTGTAGGACTATTGAACATACTCCTCACAGGCAGAGTGCTGTTAATGTTATTTCTCTGATCAGTGTGAGCATGAACTGCAGCTCAGTTAGAGGTAGGAACAATTCTGGCTGCACAGAGTAGACACAAATTCAGCTCTGTGACAACACAGGCTTACGTTTTTAATATTTATATCTTGGTGAGACAGTTGGGCTGGGAATGAAGAACTCCTGCTGCACGAGGTGGGTGAATTCCAGTACTATACAGAATTTGTAGCAGTGACAGGAGCGTGGGTCTGGTACTATTAGCATATAATTTGCGGGCTGTCTGTCCCAAGTCACCATCTGGAGGACTGGGCTGAGTTTCCAGAGGAACCGTCACAGAAAAGAGCTTGTCAAGACTCAGCTTGCACTTTGTCAAGCTCAGGCACACAATGGGAGCAGGATAGCAAGGAGCAGATTCCTACCTCCTAAATCTTCTGGCCATTAGTTCCCCCCACTTTGTTTACCTCCTCCATTTTACTGTAGTTTCTCACCAGCCGAACAAGGCAATGAGGTCACTGTTTAGAGATCAGGGTGCAGAAGTCAGCCTGGGTATGGAGACAGAAACTAATCAGCAAAGTTTGTCAGGGGAGAGGAATGGGGGGACTGTACCCCAGTACAGGATTAGCAGTGGGTGTGCTGGGAGAGTTTAACAACACCCTGAACTTCCCTTTGTTCAGTACTGTTGCACAAAACAGGCCAGAACTTGACAGAACATGTTCTTCTGCCTACTTTTATTTTTTTCAAAGAAAGAAGAAAATTAGAAAAAGGTCTTCAGAGATAACAAAAGGCACAGTTCAGATATTTGCTCTGCCTCTCTTTCTCTCGTTCCCTCCCTTTCTTCCAGACATTTTCCACTTGCAGATGCAGGTTTGTGGGTCCATTTCTTCTCTGCCCAAGGAGACAGAAAGTTTTACAAACCTTTTGCATGCAGTCCTTGAGAACTGAGTGTGTGCCTTCAGTGTGGGGCACTGATGCTGGAAGCAGTGCTTTGCACAGCTGTGAACATCCAATTTTGTTACCTCCAGCTGATGGCTGCAACCCATGGTTGGTGCTGTGTCCAGAGCAATGTGATACTCTAGTGATCCTGTCTGGCATTCCTGTCACCCTGTCACCTGGGCCAGCACATGGAGGGGCTCCCAAGGTCCCACCAAGACATTTTGTGGGAAACAGGATTGCTTTCATACCAACTTGTGAATCTGCAAAGCACAGGGGACTGCTGGACAGTCACAGGACACGCACCCCACGTGGGCATTAGGATGGGGTGCCTGGGCACAAACGGGGTACAGGGATGTGTGTGCACAGCCAGCCCCTCCTTGTGCTGGATGCAGTAGTGTAAGGAGCCCTGTGGTGAGAAAGTTCCAGAGGGATGGAAAAGAAAGGAAGGACAGGAAGTGAGCACATGTTCATGCTGCATGCAAGGTGTCCCAGAGGATGCTGTTCTGTACTTCCCAGTCACATGTGGCCGTCCAGAAAGAGCTGAGTCAGTGTGCTCGAGCAGTCCTGCTGCCGGCAGGAGCAGCTCCGCCCGGTTACATGAGTCAGTCAGTCCTTTCCTGAGGGAAAGGTAAGTGCAAAAGCAACAGCGCTTTGGTTTGGATATGAAATGTAGCAGCAGTTTGATCTGGTATCCCTTGAATGGGGTGGCCCCCATACTGCAAGAAGAATGCCAGAAATGTGTTTGCAACTGCTCCAAAATTCCAGTCCACTTGCACAAAGACAGCCCTGCAGGGGTGGGCAGGCTGTGAGAACTCAAATGACAAGTGCCCTCCTTGGGTTCAGCAAGAGCTGGCGCTGGCAAGAGGGAAAAAACCATCACCCTCCCATATCAAGCAAGAAACTTCAGAGACTGCAGAAAATTTGCAAATTTTCTTGCAGAGTCTTGTAAATCCAGCAAAGCCTGAATAAAATGCAGGTGCTCAGTGACTCAGGTGCCGTGATGTTGCAGCTGCTCTGCGTCCCAGATCCTTGCTGGGACTGCAGTAGAACTGAATAGTTACTCTGACATGTCCTGGCAGTGACTGTGAAGTGAAAAGGCTTTGGCAGACAAGTCCTCGATTGCCCCAGTTTTCTCAGACTCAAATAGGTTATTGTCCTTTTTTCCTCTCTGATGCTAACAAGTTTCCTTTATAAAAACCCTTCCCCCTTGGATGCTGGGGCACTGACTCTAGAGTTTGCAAGACCAGAAAAGTGGTCTGCTGCTGAATCACAATCAGCCTTCTACAAACAGTTGCTCATATAGGAAAGGAGCAGGGCAACTGGAGACTGGGAGATCTGGGATCTGAGCAAAGTACCCTGAGGGGACACCCCTTGGCCCAAGGCGATAGAAAGGGATGATGGTTGCTGCAGGCTCTAGAAATGTAAAATATTCACATTATTCCACTGGTACCATTTGCAGGAGTTCAGAGCAACCATGGTCAGGAGTCCCTAGAGAATGGAAACGCCATTGGTCTTGGCACTGAGTAATCCCACTGCCTCAGGAGCAGGGGAGTGGGATTACTCCTTCAGCAGTGATTTATAGTCATTGTGGCAGCCACCAAAATATATGTTTGTGAGGAACAGAAGAGCAGCAAAGATCTACTTAAGGCTGTAGCCACTGTGTAACTGCCCAAACCCCTCTTGGGTTTTGCCTCATCTTTCTTCAGGACTTCCTTTGTCCATGACACAGGACTGCTAATTCTTCTGGTATCAGGAGAGGAGGGTGCTCCACCTGAAGAGCCTGCAGAAAGGGACCTATCAGAGCTCCCACCCACTGACTCCTCACTCTTACCTGCCAGGCAGCACGGTGTCTCAGTGTCCTGAGCAAAGGACAGGGAGCAAAGCAGTGAAGGAGCCAGCATATCAGTCCAGTCACTGATTGCCAAACCCTCCTTCCAGAAGGGTGACTCTGTGGATCTCCTGAAGGAAAAAGTTCAACCACTTGTAGCGAAAAAGTATGGCCTGAAGGTGAGCCAATACTTAGGTGTTTTATGGCCACCTCACTTCCTCTATCCACCCATTCATATCTCCCCTACTGAAGCATTACCAACATATTATCTCACATCTGCATGAGATTTATTCCTTGTAAAACTTTGAGCCTGGGCAGACATCCATATATGCTGTCCTTTTCTTTTTTTATTCCTGTATGTGAGTGTCATACCCTGTGGGTGGTGAGGGAATCACGTATGGTGTGCATGACTCTGTGTTGTATTTACTGTCAATGCTGTAGCTGCTACCTTTGCCTCCTGGAGCCCTCCTGAATATTTTATCAGGAAGGAGGGGAGAAGGACAACATTGCTGTAGCTTTCTGATCTTTGTATTTCATGTGATTGTCCTGAGGCTACTGGCGTGCCCTGGAGCTGGAGCATATCTATATTGGTATTTGGCTATTCTAGTCTGGAGGCAAGTGGGCAGGTATTTTCACTGAGTCATGGGAACTCAAGTGGGGTGTTTATAAATACACCTGTTACCCCATCATTCCCCACTTTACTTGTTTCTGGAAGCATTTAACATGATTATGTCCATTCAGGTATGCTCAGGTTAGTGTAAAGCTATGCACTTCCTAATTATTGTTTTTTTTTAAAAATAGGGATCAAAATAAGCTACAGCAGCTAGTTCTGCAGCCAGAGCAGAAGGGAACTGAGCAGCATGCTCTACTTGCTGGGAGAACCCAGGGCGAGCACAACTGTGGGAAGGTGGTAGAGCCTCAGACAGAGACTGCAGATCTGCGGGAAGCAGTGGAGAGGAGGAGCGCCCTTCCCATTCCTGCCCAGCTAGTGACTACTCTGCTTTCTAGGCAGCTGACAAGGTAAGAGGAAACATTTCTGTAGTAAGAGCTCTGGGACAAATGCCAACTTGCCTCTAGACAGAAGGTTAAAGGTTATTTATGTGATTAACACAGAATCTAATTTAGGGCACTTCATGTTCACAGGGCAGTTTAAGGAGTGCCAGGACTGACTTGAAAACTGATGTGGCATTTGTGAAATGAAAAAACCCAAGTGCCAATTTTACTTGAAACATAATTGGATTTGCAGCAAATACATTCCAGAAAGCAGTAAGACAATCAAGGGTATCAGTATACTTAGTAATTTATCAAATTAGCATTATTACAAGTTACTTCTAAAGTTTTAATTTTGGTTTTTTAGCTTTTAAAAGATGTATTTTTTCCTATGGACTTTACCTATTGTTTATTCAAGTGCTCTAGTCTAAGTTAGCATTTCTCTCTCTTTCTCCTCACACCCCATTCCCTGTACACTTCTTTGATGAGATATGCACAAGAAAAAGATGCAGGTGCCTTCACCTCAAAACCCTTGGCTTGGATTTACAGGATAAGAGCCTCAAAAAGCATGAAATATAAAAGGGCCTAAACCCAGCACCACTGCATTGGTCCTGTGATAACAGTGAATAGTGTAGTATAAAGCACATACAAAACAAGAAAGGAATGAGCATTTTGTACTCTGTGGGTAGTTTGGCTCTTCTTAGAAAGACTTTCTTCCAAAGATTAAAAAAAAAAAAAAAAGAAAAAAAAAGAGCAGCTTATTCTCATCTGCAAAGTCAGGGCAAAATCAGTCCAAGTGGCAACTGTGTTCACCATCACTGCCTTTCTTTGTGGAGATATCAGAAGAAAGGGTTGGAATTGCTTTAGCCTGGTGTTAACTTCCATTTTGTAGTTCAGACAAGAGAAGGCAACGGTTACATAAAGGGAGTTTTATTTTTAGTTAAAGGCAGTGGCAGATGGTTCCTTCAGCGCCGCCGTCGGGCTGAAGATCTGGTGATGGGAGTTGTTTTGGTGGGGGTTTCTTCCTCTCTTAATTCTGCCAATAGCTCTAAAGAGAGTAAAACGTGTCAATAATGAGCACTCCACTGCCTTGAGCAGAGAAATCTACAGACAACCTCCACAGTGGTCTGATGCCCATGACCAAAGGGACATACATCCCTGTTGGGCCCAATCTGTGGTCCCTCCCCCCTTAGAGCACACGTGTGCAGTGCCTTACCATCCTCAGAGTTGTTCTCCTCGTCGCTGGAGAAGGTAATGATGGCTTTTTTGCGTGGAGGGCGCTTTTGGGCACGCTTATGATTTCGGAGGGTGCGGGATGGGGGTGTGACAAAATCGTTATCTGTGTTGGCTGGGGTGAGGGGCTGGCGGCGTGAACCTGTCAAGAAAAAGGGAAAAAAATAGAGAAAGGCAGCAAACTTCTGTCTGTAAGGGTGAGGAGAAGTTCTTAGGTGTTTCTGCTGGACTGCAGGATCAGGGGAAGGCTGGAATCTCACAAAAAGGAACATACTTCCTATTGGTTTCCGCTTGGCTGGCGCTGGCATTGGAGTCTGACTACCATCCTGGCATGTCTCTGTGGAATCCAGTCCTCGGTTATGGGAGGCAGACAGCTTCTGCTCCAGCTCTTCAGCTAGAGCCTGATGGAGATGGAAAACAGCAGTGGAGGGGAAAAAAAAAGAAGAGAAGGTGAGGGAGAGAAGTATTACATCCAGAGCAGAATTGCCATCAAGTTAAATAAATAAACTGATCAATTGTTAGGGGTGAGGAATAGTCTGCTTAAAATGAAAAACTGCAGGGCTTTCCTGTCCCTGTATGTAAAAAGCAATTGTTTTTCTGGCCTGGACCCTTGTCCCACACCCTTACTTTAGTCTCAGGTTTGATGCCTGCTCTGCGGAATCGAGCCAGCACAGTTTGGAAACAATTGTAGACGGCTGGATCTTGGAGCTTGTCTGCAAAGCAGTCATAGTTGTCCTGCAGCTTGTGAAGGCCCCGTTCCGAGACTGGAAGCAGAGCAAGGCAGTGGGACAGATCCCGATACTGACGCTCAGTCCTGGCAAAGACAAAGATCACCATGAGCTTCTCCAAAAAGGGTGTGTGAGGATGAGCACATCTCACCCAGAACTACCAGCATTTCCTGCAGATGCTTCTGCTCTGGAGAACATGAGATTCACATTGTTCTGTTACAGGTCAGTGACAGGGTGCTGTGCCATACCACAGATAACCACCACTGTATTCCATGACACCACCACTGCTAAAGAACACAGTCACTTCTTTGAAGTGTCAGAAGTTACTGCTGTTCAGGAGGAAAAGACTCAGTGAGGTCAGGACTTCTCTTGAAGGGCCTTAACCACATAACAAACCCCCCCGGCTGTTCATTTTTGCATGTTTGAGATGATCTCAAGCAGAAGCTGTATTTGATGTTCTCTCTCCTTTTCCTGGTTAGTTACATAAAGAAGGTCATATTCATTAAGTTATAAAGTCAACAAATAACAAATGCTGTACCAGAGAATGATTCCATTCAAATTCCAGAAAAAGTTATTGGAATAAAACCAAAGGGAAAGAAAAACAAAAGCACAAACTAACATCCCTAATGTAGACCACTGTGATGGAATGGGAAGAGAAAAAGCAAGGCCAAAGCCCCTATTTTTAATATACACTAAGTGAGGGCCTCAAGTCTGTCCAGCACATGCTGTCTCAGGATGCTCTGCTCAAACCCAGACAGATGGAGAACAAAGCTGCAGCATCCAGGTGTTTCCACCTTTACAGTCTGAATGACACCTGGCAAGTTGCTATGTTTAGAACTCCAGAAATGCTGAGAAGAGTGATGGTGGCTGCAAATCTTCTCTGATAAGCTCCTGTTTTAGCCTGGAGAGAGAGTCTTGCTCTAGCAGTACCACTAGTGTGCAGCAAGCTGATCACCTTGGTGGTACAGAAGTATCAGGACATTCTGCTAAAGACGAGACACAACATAAACACAGACAGTTAATTACAAATGTGGCATGGAGAGATCACCAGTGCTCCTGGGAGCCAACTTTGGAGAGAGGGACCACTCTCCACTCTTGCTCGGGGAAACAAAATCCAAATATTTTGGGAAATATGCAACTCCCTGAGGCAGCTGAGCAGGTCACATGCCCAGGCACTGTGCACAAATGGCCAAGATAAGCAGACAGCTTGAATCTCAAGGGCAAAGCCACAACAATGGAGAAGGAAAACCACAGGAATGGAGGGAAGCAAGGTACATCAAAGCCAGTGGAAGTTAAAATGAAGATATCTCACTGGAATGGAAAGAGATAAATTTCTATTATTATTCTTCTTGGAAGGAAACAAAAGTGTATGCCTGGGTCAGTGAAGTTACAGCTTGGGGAGAAAAGCAAGGAGAAAAGCAGCAAAAAAGCCCCAAAACCCAGAAAGAAAAATGATATCCCAGATTCACAGTGTAGGTCCTGCACTCTATACTCTGTAATCAGCAATGCACATCTTGGAGATGGAGCAGAGCAAAAGCCAAAGTGTATGATGGCACAAGCCCTTAGGTAAAATAATAATAAAAAAAAAACATAGAACAGAGTCCCAGGCGCAGACTTGGAACTGAGCAGCCCATGCACACAGAACAAGGACAGGCCTATATCAGCTTGATAGCTGAGATCACCCCAGACAGGACTGCTGGAAAGATCCCAACTTCTCAGCTGAACACACTGATTTCCTAGGCTGAGCTGCAAAGGAATAGCCCGTGGAGAAGGATCACAAAGGTATGTAAAATCCACAAGTGGGATGTCTCCACATGTGCTCAGCTATAATGCAGATCTAGATCTAGACTAAAACTTTTTCCTTAAAAAAGAAAGGAAGAGGGGGTCAATCACTGCATAATACAAAAACCTTAATTTACAAATATTCATGTATTTTTAGGAGAAGGTAGTTAAAAAAAAAAAGGGGACCTAAACCAAGTTATGTTGCATTTGTCAGTTTGCTATGTGAAGAATATAATGGGAACCTTTTAAAACCACCACATAAAAGCTCATTTATTCTGAAAAATCCTGAGAAGCAGAAGCGCTTGGAAGGAAAATTAAAGATTACAACCCACCTGGCAGTCCGGAATCTCTGACAAAGTTTCTCCACCAAGCTCTCTGTTTGTTTGTCTTTTGTAATATATGAGAACAGATGTCTGCAAGGGGAAAAAAAGTGCAAAAGATTAGAGCCCACAGAGGAATCCCCATTTCAGGTAGCAGGGGTGCTGAAAAGGCTGCAGTGCTGAATTCTTATCTGCTCCTTCCTTCCAGTTTTAAGAGCATGCAGCACCTCCAGACAGACAATCTCCTCACTTCACAAGTTGCACTGACTGACTAGTTTGTCTGACAAGCAAACCTTGAGGGGAGCACTGTGGCATGCAGCGTTTTCCCTCCTCAAAACCATGCTTGTGACTTTTTCGCTATTAATTTGCTGAAAGTATGTTGTTGCATATGTTCTGCATTTTGGATCAATGCAGAAGTGAGCAGTACTTTGCACTAAAATGGGAACAAAGTCTAACAGAATTTAAATGCTAACTTAATCCATTAGCTTCTTGAGGAATAGAGACACCTGGACTTTAGCACGGTTAAGTACTTGTGCATTTTGCACTATGTCCTCTTAGAAATCACTGAATAACTTCTATTTATTAAGAAGGTCCTGCTGCTCTCCCTATTTCTTGTACCACCACTTCTGTTAACTCAGTCAGGTTGCCACTGGCCTTGATGTAGTTTTTCTAAAGCACTTCCTTGTTCAGTCTTTGTTATGTCTACAACCACCACACCAAGCTGCTTTTCTAAGATACATAACAGAAACAGCATCTCAAGAGTCCTCCCTTTGCATTTTCCCCAGCATCATTTAATCTTTAACTACTAATTCCCTTATTTTCCTATATAAAGGATATGTGGTGTGTTAACTGATGATCAGGTCTTTAAAATTAATTATCCTGATGCTAATTTGATGCCTGTCTACATTGTTAAATCAATACTGCCTCTTCTCTTGCCAGACACCTCCAGTTCTCTCCATGTATGTTGTTGGAAGTAAAAAGTCCATCCTATACCTGTCTTAACCCCACCAATCACACTTTAATGCAATTGCTACAATTATGCTCTATGTCTGTGGTAACACCTTCAGTTTGATATTAATTAAAAACAGTATTGAAAATTCCAAAATTATTTGGATATTTTTTTTACATGCTGCCTCTTGTCTACCTGTGACGGTTTGTTTCACTTCAGGCATTAACTTCACTTCTACCTGTGCTGTCAGGAACCACAAGCCATAATTCCCAGTATTTCACATTACCCTCCTTAATTAAAGCTGAAGCAAAGATATCCATCTACTTTTACCACCATAAATTAATTTTAGTTTCACTGACACCCTCACTAATAGACCTTTTCTGTGTCTTGCAATTCCTACCTATCCAAAATCCCATCCCTCTTCCTAAATGCACTGGATTCTCATAGACAGAAAGACTACTTGAAAGATCACAGGAGATTTTATTGTTCTTCTCTTCAGCAACAGCAACACTTTTGTCTAATACCCCCCTCTATAAGCCACAGGGATTCAAATGACTCATTTCAAATGAGAAAAACCCTCATGTGGCTTAGTTTCAGAAATGACATGAAAATGTCTGTACCAATAAAGACATTATTAGTGCTGTCTATGAACAACCAATAACCTCAGATTGAAATATTCCAAGATCTCTATACTCCAGAGTCAGGCTTTCTTGAAAAAAACTGAAACCAAACAAGAAAAAAAACCCAAAAAACCCCCACACAAAACAAACCACCAGAAAGCCAACCCAGACCCAAACCTGTTACTGTAACTACAGCTTTACTAAAACTGCTTACAAAACTCCAGCAGCCACCAAAATGACAAAGGCATCAGCCTTTAAAACCTGTTGTGTTTTCCTAATGAGGCATATCCATGTTTCCATGCGTAAAACCAACTATTTTCCTTTTCTAGAGGGAAAGTAATTTTGAGTTAGTGGTTACTCTTTGTAGAGTCTCTCCTCACTCCCAATTGTGTGGCTTTAAAATCAATTCCCCTCAGCGTGACTCCATTTCCAGTACAGACTGAAAAAGTCAGATCAAAGAGAACAACTGAAAAAGCATTTTGTACATGCCAGTGTAGTTTTTCTTCCCTTGATATAGCACCCCCTTTGCATAAACATAGTCCTGGCAATAAGAGATTTATTAAACCTCAGAATACCTCATAATAGTGTGGAAGGATTCCTCCTCTATGCCGCTGTTAGGATCTGAGAGATGACTGATGATGTCTGGAAGCAGGTTATAGACAGCATTACCCTGTGCAGAACACAAGTTTCTACATGAGATACGGAATTATAAAGGATAATTTGAGTTAAGCCAAATAAGCTGCCCACTTAAAATGACCTCCTTTTTCTCCACCCCAAATCTACTGACTGAAAGCATCAGCTTTTTGAAACGAGCTTACACAGCCAGCCAAACCTATCCAGGACTATTTGGCTGGGGGGAAAAAAACCCAGCCAACCAACAACTGCACCCCAGCTCTGCTCTTTGGCAGACTTGGATGCACTTTCTTTGCCTTCCAACCTTGCCACAACCCAACAAAAAAAAAGCTTCCTGATAAAGGAAACAGCTCTTCAGTTCATGGAACTGCTTCCCATTTTCTTGCCTGAAACGGTCCAATCCATATTCTCTTTCCCACTGCTTTTACACAGCTTTGTCATACATGCTGCAGAGCTAGGAAGTCAGTGCAGTCAGGTGGCCAGCCCTGCTTTAACAAAGCAAACCAAGACAGAAAAGCCCCAGTGTCACTGCAGCCTCTCAGGCACTAAATCTCAAACTCTGAAGGGCCCACGTGAGGCTGCACATGGAATGAACAGTGGGGGTGACACTGCTCCTGTTCTCACCTGCTTGGGCAGAAACTGCTACAGTTTAAATATCTCAGTGTCCCACAGCCAAGAACAACTCAGAAAGGTTTCAGAGAAGGTGCACTGCCTGAGCCATAAGGTCAGGGAACTCTGCTGTAAGGCCTAAAGGTGAGCTACAGAAAACTGCTCCTAACCCCGTGCTGGGCATATACAAGCAAGCAAAGGGAAAGGGCAGTGGTTTGGAGCCTGCCTTCCAGTGTGAATAGATGAGGTCAAATTCAGCAACACCAAGCAAGGATGAAACAAAACTTGTATTGCAAAATTTCTTTTAACTACCCTTATTTAGGCCACAGAAAGACAGACCAAAAGCTCTACACCATTAACACACCTTCTCCAGGGCTCATGTAATTGATCCAGCCTCCAACAGCCCTTGCCCACTCTTGTGCAATAAGGTCTCTGAGCATCCACTTGCCTTGTTGGCTAGTTCACCAAAGAAGTTCTGAGCCACTGTCACGATTGCCTCCTCTGGGTCTATGAGCAGAGTTGCCATTTCACTCACTTGGCCCTTCACCTTTACCATGTCTTTGAGGATGAGGTGGGTCATCACCAGCCCAGCCGTCTGCCTCACACTCGGGCAGGGGTCCCGCAACCTGACAGGAGCAAACAGTCACTGCAGAGAGCAGCAAGGGAGTCTCCGGGTACAGCCCAAAGCTCTGGTGGTCTCCCTGCACCAGCATCTTCAGATTTGCTTTCTTGTGTCATTCTCACCTTCTGGAGGCCCAGTGTCACCCTTCCACAGGGTTTCTGTCACATGTCCTCTCCCAACAATGAGCATAGCATTACCTGGCATAGAGATGAGATGTCCAAGGCTCCACCAGGTTGGGGAAGCGGATGGCTAGATCTCCTGCTGCAATAATGAGGTTGGATCTCACATCAGGCAGGGTGGACTTCTCCATCATCGTGAACAGCAGACGCAAGTGGGAGTCACAGAACTCAGAGCTAACAAGACAGGTTACAGGAAAGAAGGGATAGATAGCAAAATTCCATCTCTCAGGGAAGAGCAGAGAAAAAAAAACAGTTTAAAAAAAAGCGATCTATGAACACTGTGTTTGTTCATTCCTTGGGAAAGGAATTGCAACATTTGCTTGTGCTTTAGTACTAGGAAGGCTGGGAAAAGAGCTCTGGCATGGCTCAGCAGTACCTGATCATGCAGAGTTTGCCAAGAGTGAGGGCTGCAGCAGCTGACAGCGCCGAGTCACTGTAGAGTCCAGGGTTGTTGCATATCTTCAGCACCAGTGGAACAAAGGCAGAGAACAGGTGCTTCCCTAGAGTGGGGATAAAGACACTGAGCATGAGAGCACCGTTTGTGCATTGTGCTTTAAGAACAATTACTCCATTTATCTCAGAGCTGCTGCAAACTGCAGTAACTGGTTGACTCACTTTCACCACTGAACAGCCACCTCCAGAAAGGCAGAGCCAAGAAACAGACAGCCTACATGGAAACTGACACCATGGAAAATGGCAGTGCTTCCTTCCCGAGGAAACAACCTTCCTCCTTCAGGACCTGTTACCCACTGTACCTGCTCTGTCACACGGGCAGACAGCCAGTATTCCTCGGTGGCAGCCACACTTACCATCTAGAAGTTCTGCCTCACAAATACTGCGGATGAGCTCGGCCTCGGTGTCATCAGCCGTGGCTCCCACGAGGCCCAGCTCCTCCTCCATAGTGGTCTCATTCCCTGTGCTCTGTGCAGAGAGGAGACTGTAAGAAAGGTGTCAGGCAACAATAACCTCTTTCTTCACAGGGTTCTCTTCTCTCAGGCGTGAGGTGCATGCATGTTACCAGCTGCACAACTAAAGTGGAGAACAGACTGACACAGAGTGTAATAACCCCCTTTCCCCCAAGAACTGAATGAAGCTGTGAAGGGTAGTCTGGGATTTGCCAGTCCATATGCTACAGGATCACACCAATCACAGGATCACATATAGTTAGGTTGGATGGGACCACAGTGGATCATCTGCTCAGCAGGGTCTTCCTAGAACACATTGCACAGGATTGTGTCCAGATAGTTCTTGAGTAACTCAAGTGATAGAGACTCCACAACCTCTCTGGGCAACCTGTTCTAGTGCTTGGTCATCCCCACAGTAAAGAGGTTCATCCTCATAATCAGGTGGAACTTCCTGTGCATCAATTTCTGTCCACTGCCTCATGTCCTAGTGCTTGTCACCACCAAGAACAGTCTGGCTCCATCCTCTTGGCACCCCCCTCTTCAAATAGTTACGGACATTGCTGAGGTCCCCTCTCAGTGTTGAGGGCTGTAAGAGGCCCAGTTCCCTCAGCCTTTCCTTCTAAGAGATACTCCAGTCCCTTATCATCTTTATTGCCCTCCACTGGACCTGCTCCAGGAGCTCCATGTCTCTCTTGCAATGAGGAGCCCAGAATGTAAAGAAAGCTTAAACTACTGACACTACTAAGACAAAACAGACCTAGGAGACATCCAGCATCAGTATGTGAGTCCTGCATAACTTAAGGGACATTCAAATACTAAAAGCAAGAAGCTCAAAGCAGCCTTTGAATTACTGGTTTTGTGAGCAAGATTATGGGAAACCTTATAGCAAATAAAAAGCAACACAAGGGAAGAAAGGAGACATGGGCATTGCAATGGGGACCAAATCTGTATCCAACTGGTACTTTTTTGAAAATCTCATAATTACCTCCTCCTGTGTGGAAAATTGTATTGACACTGATAAGCAGGTGGATGAGGAAATGAACTACAAAGTTCTCTGCAGACTTAGCAGTATAAGCATCTAATAGAGACTGGATACCTAGATGGACACAATGTTTTTCTCTATTCTTTCCCAGGAAAGTCAGCCTCTTTACACACTGGAAAAGTGTTCCAAGGTAGACCTAACCAAACAGGGCATTTGTAGCCTCCAAAACACGTTAGAAAGGCTACTGTTAATCCTTCATCATTACTACCTAACAGAGGACAGGACTCTCAAATTTTCTGGACCAGGGTTCTAGGAAGCCTTTGTCCAGAACTCAGGGCACAAATGGATGTTTCTTCATCACTACTGCATCAGTTGCAAAAGACTGCACTGGTAAGAAGAAAGGTGATGCGAGAAATGGGAATGTTTGCCTGAAGCGGGAGGATAAGCATGGCCACGACATCACCCTTCACTCCCTCCCCTCTGCCTCTTCAAAACTCAAGACCAGCGTGGGAGTTTTAGTGAATAGGGTCATTCAAGGACCTCAGCTCTCCCTGTCAATCCTGACCAATACATGTCTGTTTCTATTCCTGAAGCACACATTGCCCTGTACCTCATGCAGCCTCAGGATTGCATTCTTGAGAAGTTTGCTGTAGCTGGGACACCAGAAGAGCTGCCCATAGGAAAAAAAGCCCTTGGCTCTCACCTGGGGTCTCTGCTTCTTTGAGCTGGTGTCAGATTGCTTCTTGGTCTTCTCCTCTTTGAGGAGGCGGCGCCTGCGTAGCTCTGCGCTCACTGACACTTCCAAATATGCTACCTGCTGTAGTGCCACCTGTCCCACAAGGGCCACCAGGTGCAGCAGCAGGAATGTGGAGAGACTGCCAGAACCATCAGAGACTCTGTGTGGAGAATCCCCTGCATCTAAAAGAGAAAAGCAGCCCCAATTCAGTGTTGATGTAGACCTCTTCCCTGTTAGTTAGTGCCAAGTCTCGCTGTATAACCCATCTCCACAGACTCCTGCACAGCACTCGTGCCCTCCCATTCCAACACTTCCACCAGCCCCTCAGCTCTGTTCTCCTGCAGTTACTCAAGGCCACCCAAAGCAGCATTTGAAACCATAGGTACAGATTTCCTTCATCAGCTTTTTTCCCTCACCAGCTTTCTGCTCATCAGCCTCCTGCAGCTTCTCCAGAGCTTGCTGGCTGCACACATGCAGGATGTCAGCACAGATCTCCTCTGCCCCTTCTGCCAGCTGGTAGATGAGTGTTACAGCTGCCTCCATGAAGGGGATCCAGTGACTGCTTGGCTGGGCAAAGCCTGATGAGAAGAGGGAGCAATGTACCCACACATACCAATGATAGCACAGGAGGTCTGGCAGCCCAACCCCATCTCCTCCAACCCTCCTGCTGACCTGGGCTCACCTTTACTCACGGTCTCACTCAGGCAACCAAAGAGCATGTGGTTCTGTGGCAGTCGAAAAGGGGCACTGTTCTTCTCCAGTGCTGGCTGCAGAGACAACAGGTGAGTTGCTCCCGTGGGAGCAGCACATGAGATCCCCCAATGCCCTTCCCAGTACTCAACTTTCCTGTGTGCACAGTGTTAATCAAACCCATGCCAGGGACATCCACTACTGCTCATGCAGCAGGGACATTACTGTCACTTGTCACAGTATGGTGAATACATTGGGTAGATTTAAAGCTTGACCAAATGATGATCCCAGGCCAACCCAGACAGTTCTCACCTTGAATCAAAGTAACTCTTTTGAAATGTCAAAAGGATTAATTTAAAATCTGACATTATTTACTCACTCTCTGCAATGAATAAAGAGGGAAACCTCTGGGGCATCTTAGAGTCACCAACAGTAAGTCAACTTGCCTTGGGATATGCCAGAACCATATAGGATTGTTTAAAAGCAAAATATCATCAGTGGAAATAACACAGGATAGGTCTGGATCCAGGACTACCTCACACTTAGGTTGTTGTATTTATTCTGTATCAGTCACACCACCTTTTAGGTTGGGAATAAGATAACCTAGAGAACTACTAAATCAAGTATGAGAATACCTGAGGTGTCCCAGCACACCTGTGTCTGCATGATGAATATATACTTGAACAAAACAGAATTTACTTGAGGATTTACCAGCTTTCAGTAGCTTGAAACAAGAACTCCTGATTCACCACAATCCTGTCCTCTGTACTGAATTCTGGTTGGAAGGATGGGTGGGGGCAGAAGAGCTATTGCCAGTCAGTCAGTCAGCCAAATATTTTCAGTTCAGTCCCTTTTTCATATACAAGCTTAACTGCAGACTTAAGTCAACCAAAAATTGAATTACAGCCATCTTTAGAACACTTCAGAATGTTGTGATACACATTAACTCATGAAGTTCATGCAGCAACATCCCCAGTGGAAGGGGCTGTCACAGAATGATGCTGCTCTGTAAAGGAGGACTGCTTTTGATAGAACTCCTGAACCAAAATGCCCCAAATGACTGAGTCAAAAAACCAGATTTTTTTCCAAGTGTATTAAAAAAAGAAGTACAAATTGTTTCCCAGGGAAAGAAGCCATCAACCATCGTGTTGTTCTAAGTACAACATGGACAGGTTTGAAAGCCTTTCATGTTTTATATTCTGCTGTACAGCTGACAACTCCTGAATATCAATTAATAGGGAGGGCAAAAGAATCACACCACCAGAAAACATCAGTAGAGGAAAGGGCTTCATGGTTGAGAAAACACAAATCAGTTTAGAATTGGGAGTCTGAAGAAGAAAATTGAAAGGAAAACATATTTTCTTGTGCACTGAACTCTTTGCTAATTGAATTCAGCCTGTTGCCTAATGAAAATTCTTTTATTACATGTTCACTGATGTGTGCTAAGCTTTCCAGACAGTGCTGCTGAATGGTCTCAACCTACTTAATTTCAAAATCTGTAAAAAATTAATTACCTCTCTCTTTTCTGCCATGCAAACAATTTCCCCCCTTTTTTGTTTCTGGATGACCTCAAGAACAAACCCATAGCCTTACCTTAGGGTTACCAGCAAGCTTGGAGATAACATTGCATACTTCTTGAGGCAGCCTATAGTCTTCACATGCCTTCTCAGACAGCCCCATTGTCACCAAGATGTCCAGGTTGCTACCTATGATCTCTGGCTTTCCTCTGTGGAATGGAAGGGATGGGGATATCACAATGAGGTGCTGCTGAAAGTTTACAGAAGTATGGATAACCAAGAGAAATCCTCCTTGTGCCTTGTGGGAGTGGTTTGAGTAAGAGGGGAAAAAATAAAACCCATCCAAACAACTCAGGATACAGCTGGAGGAGCAGCAAGCAGTATTCCAGAGAAGCCAGTGTAATTCACTCCCCACTAGGAGATGAGTTTCTCCAAAGTGATCAACAGCCTCTTTGTAAAGAAAGAAGATTCTTGACTCTTCTTTCCTATGAGGAAGGACCAAAACTTAACAGGGGTAACAGAAACAAAATTGTTGGAAAGTAGGAAAGAGTAGAGGAGCTCAGGACTTGTGACATATACCATTCCTTCCTCTACTGTGGGAACCAAACCAACATTTATCCAAGAAAAGCCAATCCCAAATCCACACCCACCCGTTCCCCTTTCTGTCTGTGAAAACTTTAGGATCATCATTATGCAGGTCTGTTTAGACTGTCCTTCATTAGTCTGTGCAGACTAATGAAGGACTGAAGTAAGGACAGCAAGAAGAGCAAGTTAAGTTGAATGCCAAAGGGTACTGGGCTGGGAAACTGAGCAAGTGAAAACCTTTTAGTGCAGATACATTTTTTTTGCCCCCAGAAAGTGAAAAAGATTCATTTTTCTTCATGCTAAAGGCTCCAGACATCTCTACTCAGCAGCTTCTCACTGTTCTTATCCAAACACAGACAAAGCTGCAGAGTTGAGACACTGTAAACTCTGGGAAGGGATGGGCATTCACACAAGGAAAATAATCTCATCATAATCATTCAGAAGCCGTGTTGGTGGGATCCAGCACAACCATGCTTAGTTCCAGGCTTCATTACCCCATGACAGGGTTACTATTTTTGAAGCTAGAGCTAAAGAGTCAGCTGATGCAGCACCCACAGTTCTTCAATAAAAATTGACTCCCTGTACATCCTTCCACTCACAGGCTTCGACCTGGCCCCAGGCTCACCGTGCCATCATCCCCAGCAGCATCACAGCAGCGCGGCGTTCCAGCGACGAGCATGGAGATTTTTCCGTGAATCGCTCCCAGAGCAGCTGGGTCACAGCAGGCTTTATTTCATCTTTCTGCACAAACTCTGAGATCTGCAAAAGGAATGCAATTAAAAAATTACAGAGAGGCAAAGGAGAATGAACTTCAAAGTAAAGATGTAATCTGCAGTGACTACCATTGGAATAAAACAGATACACAACCCAAACCCAGGCAAGGCAAATACTCACTATTTCCTCTAAGCACTGTATCGTTCCCAGTGATGCATCCACCATGATGAGGGAGAGAGAGTGCACCAGGGCCTGTGCCTTGGCCCTTCAAAAGGGGAAAAATAAGAATAAAATACTAAAATGTAAAGAAAAAGGAACTGTCACTATTACTGCCCTATTGAAAGAGCTGAAAACATCTGTTTGATAACAGAGATGATCCACAGGATCAGGAAAACTCCCGCAACAAGCTTGAGTTCTCAAAGTCACACAAGTGCTAATGACCATGATGTGGGCTTGTAAGTCCATTGCCTTGTGCACTGGTGCTCCTTCTGGTGCTTAAAGATCCAATCTTTAGAGGCACTAAGCAGCCACTTCCCAGTTTCGTCTCAACCACAAGTCAAGGTACAATTCCCTAGAAACTGAAAATCTCTCTATGAAAAAGAGGACAGAGCACAAACTGTAGAAGTGCTGTTTCCAGGCAATATTATCAGGAAGAAATAGGAAGCGGCAGGTGCTCTTTATTGCCCTGATGGTACAAATGAGGGTGAGTTATGGTGCATCTCACCAGGAATCACACTTATCTTACTGCACGAATATCCAACAGGATTTACAAGTGGGTAAGCACTAAAAAAGAGCAAGTGCCACAGCAGAGAGGAGACACAGCTCTTTTCTAGTATGGAAGAAGCAAACTTGCAAGTGGTAGCCAGCTCCCATCACCAAATCCTCAAGAAGGATAAACAACAAAGACCCTTTAACATCCTCCCATCTTAACATCCCTAATATCAAGGCATGTAGAAATTGTTAGAAAAATATTTAAGATTGGTCTGACTGAAATATAAACAGAAATACAAGTGAAAGCACCCAAATAAGAACCAACCTTGTATAGTGTGAAGGATAAAGAAATGGGGAATGTGTTTGTACATCAGAAGATGAATGCCTACATGTGACCAAGGCCCCAGCATGTATGACTTGTCAGCAAAAAAACCTGAGGTTTGGCAACAGAAATATAGTTTCAACTTTAGACCACACTGTTCCTCTTATTATCCCAGCAGGATGAACAACTACAGTTATAAGGAACTCAAAATGGCACAACTGACATTGGCCAACAACTTTGTCCACAGAGTGATGTAAGACTCCTGGACATGGGATGACTCCATATCAACAGGTGACTCCTAATGGGCTGAAATTCATTGTTGCCAATCAAGAACCTGCTGGCAAAAGAAACATTCTTCTTGTTCCCTATCAGATAGGGACCCTACCCAGACTACTTAGGCAGTGCTTTGTATGAAAGTGAAATGTATGAGAATAAATATTAGTGCCTGACAATAGTTTAACTTCAAATAATTCTCAGCATCTGCTTCGCAAGGTCTCACAGAGTTTTCCTGCATGAATTTCCTCCACGTGAGCTCTATGACAAACCAAGAACAGAAGCTCAGCAGTAGGTCCTGCAGGAAGACTGGGATACTCAGATAATAACCTTACATTTCAGCTCAGCATGAAGCATGGCAACTCTCAGTTCTCTTCCTGTCCATACCCCATTCCCAACAGCAGAAAGGGAATGGAGGGAGGGAAAGAAAAAAAAATCGGATTAGGGAGATCCGTACCTCTCTGAATCCTCGCTGGAGCTCAGATAGAGCTGTCTGTAGGCATTCAGCACAGCCTCCTTAATTCCAGGCTCCTTTGACCATATGAGGGGCAGCATCCTGCGGACTCCAAGCAGTGCCTGGGGCACACCAAACTGTGAGACTGTCACGAAGAACTCAATGGCTTCCTGCACCACTGCAGAGAGAACAGCTGTGACAGTGCAGTTCTTCCCCAGTTCCCATTAAAGAGGCCATTAAAACAAATTCATAGGAGTACTGGTCTCACAGCAAGCTTTACAGAGGGTTTGAGTCAGAATGGGATCACTAGTACAAAGATGTAGATGTCCCAGAAAAAAGACACAAATTAACAATATTACAGCTAAATCCAATGTGATATGGTTAGGGAAAGAGCACAGAGACTATCTTTGAGGAAGAACAAAATTCTCTCCTGGGAAACAGTACCTTAGGGAAAAAAGCATAGTTGCAGCAGACAGCTGAATATAAGCCCCAGTGCAATGCTATAACCAGAGGAACTAAGCTATTTGATGTACAAGTGGGGTAAGGAATACTGTGTTTGGTTCCAGCTTGACTTCTCCTGAAATAGACTGCCCAGTCTTCTCGTAAGACAAAAAAAAAAAAACAAAACCAAAGCCCATTAAGTTAGAGCACATCACAAGACATCCACAGCTGTGATCAGAGGAGTTGTGCTGCAACAAACAGTTCACAGAGTCTGACCTCTGGTTAAGTAAGAGTTTTTACCAGTATAAGCCCTTACAAATCAGAATTAAGAATATCTAACAGGTGAGCTGGTATGCTTTCCCTGTCTCCAGTCACACCAGAATACATAAATTTGCAACAGAAAAAAAATTTAAATCTTTAATTAAGAAAAGCTCAGTCTGAGCACACACATCCCTTAGCACACTCCAGTCCCTTCCTAGCCCAGCAGCATACTCTCTCCAAATGGAGACAATGTCTCAAAACACCTCTGCTGTTCATACACTGAATTTGCCATCCTTATACTACAGCACAGGACAACAAGGAGATGAAAAGTGATTAAAATTTGTGCATCCATTAAAAAAAAAATCACCCCCACAATCAAACTCCAGGTGTTTAAGTACCAGGTAGGGCAATTTCTTGGCCTTGAACTTCAAAGGACCTGTAAAGACACTGAAGCCAGGAGTTCATTTCCATGTGTGCAAATAGCTAATGACACCAAACCCTGCTGGGGAAGCCCATGTGCTTATCGCAATTAACAGAGCCCTCAACAGAGATGAAGCCTCAGAAGTGTCTGCATGAAGTCTGGGCCACTGCAGGGCCCACAGCCATCCATACCCCAGATCTGTGCAAGTGGATGTGCTGGAGAGGATGGCAGTGAGACTTGTGCCCCTCATCCCTTGGAAATGCCAATTTCTGATAAATGCTACAAAAAAGTCTGAGTGATTACAGCAGTTCTAATATTAAATATGAGCAGCTGAATTAACTCAAAGGCCTTCTGTTCACCACCTTTCTCTACAGCACTGAAGAGGACCAGCCACAGAACCTGTTGATCAGGCTCATGTCTAACTAGGGAATAAAGTTTGAGGAAAGGTGAGTTAGATGAGACCAGCTGCTTCGTTCCCCTCTTGTGGCCACCATAACAGCTGAAGCTGTGTCAGGGCACTGAGCACATAACCAAACCCAGCTTCACTGGCCAGGCTTAGTTTGGGAGACCCTCACCTGAGATGATGAACAGCCATCCCACCCCACAGGAGGCAGGGTAGCATCCACAACTGAATTCACTTTGGTACCTGGCTAGTTTTTTTTTTAATTTTTTTTTATTTCAGAAAGTTCAAATACATTTTATTTCATATGTTTTTAAAAAACACTTTTAAACATATTAAAAAATCCTTTTCAACCTTGGTATTTAAAAAAATGAATAGACATTAAATAAATAAATATTCCTTAAAAGCCTGTTCATGCCCTATTCAACCCCTTCATGACACTCATTTAGATGGCTCGCTTTTCCAATACCTTGGAAGTGTCTATGACATCTGCTCAATGAAGAGCAGCTCCTTTAATCTGTTCTCCTTCTCCTGGAGCTCTACCACTCCAACATTTTCTCTCAAGCAAGGAAAGATCTAGAAATGCTGAATAGGGAAAAAAGGTTACTTCACATGGTTATTTCACATACCTGAGACAGAATTTTCATACATCATCTTGCTGATCAGGTTCAGAGCTTCTGTGATTTTCACTGAGAAGTTGTAAGCATCTTGCAGGTAGTGCACCAACATCTCCTGTTTGACCAGCTCTGTTTGAGGCTGCTCTTCCTGTACAACTTCTGCAATCTCATCACTGCTGCTGTCATGTGGAGGATCCTCACTGTTCTCACCTGGGCATGAACCTACACAGCACACTTGTTTGTGAGCAGTACTGAAGATACAAGAGAAACAGGCACAGTTCAGGGCAATTTAACCCTCCTCTCCCCGTCCCACAGTGACACCTTCCAAGAGCCAGGATACAAGAATCCAAATTCTGCAATCAGACCTAGCTACAAAATCTCAGCATGCTGTGGAGCAAGTTCCAGTACTACAGTGTGATGTTCCAGAGAAGTGGCAGATGGGTAAAAGGGTAGAGAAAGGCATGGTCTAGTTGGGGTAAATGCCATTAAAATGCTGATGAGGTTAATCTGAACTTGGTATTTCCCCAAAGACAGATGAGGGCCCTAAAAGGGAACAAGGGAGAAGGCAAACACTACTACTCCCTAGCAAAGTCTGTGCAAGTATAGAGAGTTCACAAAGTTAAGATTTTTAGACAATAGACTTCCAACAGCAAGATGCTCAATGTGATTGGCTAAGCAACCTTATGCTGAAACAAACACCAGACAAAGTGTGTGAAGTCTTGAAAATACACCCAAGAGGCTCAGGCCCCAGATAACAAGACTCTGCTTGAATCAGATACTTGCTCAAGGCTGCTGGGGGTAAGCATTATGTGCCACCACCTCTTCAGGAAGCAGAACTCCTGACAAATTCAAACAGGGCAGAAGGGTGTGAGTGGCAACACAGGCTTCACTTCCCTCAGATATGTGAGTAAACACACCAGAAATGCACTTCTAGTGGGACCATGGAACTGTTCCAACCAAAAATTAAGATAATATGATCCAGCTAAAATGCCAAGGTACTTGGACAAACAAGGAACAAACAAAGCAGAGATGCTGCAGCTCTGGGAGCCATACATGCAGACTGAGCCCCATAGGTCAGAGGGAGGGACAGAGCATTCCAGAGGGTTTTAGTCTGGCTCTGGCATTATCTTGGACTTGGGGAACAGACACAGAGTGATAGAGTTACCTGTGTAAAGTCTCTTCAGAACACCCAGGATTGTTGCCTCCTCATTTTCCTCCCCAGGGCCAATGAAAGGCTCCTTTCCCTGGAAGCGACACAGGGCCTTCTGCGTAAGGCGGGCTGCGCTCCTGGACAATGACATTGCCCAAGAGAGTATCAGCAACACATCAGAGCAGAACATAAGGGAAACCATCCAACTTTGCCCTGAACACCTAGGATAGCAGCTCCTATCAGCATCTTGTTCTGGGTGCCCACATCAATCTCTTCCTACAGAGTAATGTTACTGGAAATCACCCCTTGGGATAAACATGGTCAAATTGCAGAGCCTTCTTACTTGTAATGCAGCTTCTTCAACAGCCCAGTGATTTGCTCCACTGTCCTCTCCACTGTTTCTTCAACTTCCAGCACCTCCTCTTCCTCTTCCTGCAGTGGTTGGAAGAGCTGTTGTGTGGCAGCCCTCACTTCTGGCAGCATCGCTTCCCACTCTTCCTCTGGGGGGATCACTGGAACTACTTAAAAACCAGAGGGATTGAAGAACACAGACTCAGGTGACACCTTTAATGGGAAGGAAAATCTCATCTGGAACTTAGGAACTTCCCCTACACCATCCCCAGGCAGGCACTGTTCCCATTGCTGATCCCACCCAGACTGCAGTGAGAATAAGACAAGAACTCTGACTAAAACAAATTAACTACTGAAGGTAGAAAAAAATGACAGGTAAGAAAACCATCATTTGTTTAGCCTTGGACTTTGGTGCTGCCCACAAATCAAGTTTAAATAACATCTGATCAAAATCATGACTCAAGCAGTCCTTGAGTGGTAGAAAAGAGAAACCTGGGACGGTGTTCATAGACATTTTCAATTCTTACCCCGAAAATAGGATATATAGCTATAAGGACTGTTAATTTAGACATGGATATTAATATTATCCTTTTATAAAACCACCATAAGGAAAACTGTTGTGAGTTTAATCCCAGTTATCTGGTCTCACCATCTCACACAGGTAAGATCTGAGACAAAAGCTGTCACAACCTGGGAGCAACTTTAATATGAGGAAAAGCACATTTTGGACTGTCCTAGAAAGTGGAAAGAAGAAAGGAAATTACCTGCTGTGGGTCTGCTACGATCCCTCATTTCTTTCAGTTTCTGCACTTCTTTCTTCAGTGGCTCATCTAAGTCAGTCCAGCTTAGCTGAAGATGTCAGGAAGAGAAGAAGAAATGTTAGTTATCCTCCTTTTCCTGAAATGCCAGAATTCTCCTCTCTCTTCCACTCCCTGCCTTAATTGTCAATCCCCATGGATAACAACCCTGTTTTGGGAAAGTGCCAGAGTAGACTCTGGCCCTGATCCTAGAATGAGAACTGCCCTAAGTTGCCCATCTAAGGCTCAGAAACTCAGGAGAAGGTGCAGCTAAACACAAAGAACTGCAGATCCATGAAGAATATTCTAAAAAACTAATTTTGATCCTAAGGAGAGAAACCTCACGGTGGACTCAAAACTGCTGCAGGTTTTTACCTCAATCACATCCCTCCTGGCCTTCAGCATAGCTATGAATTCACCAAGAGAGGGATGAGTCCAAGAACTCAATCTGAACCTGGGAAGACCAGAAAGCTGCCACCTGCAGAATCAAAGGCTACACCATTCTCCCACAAGACACAGAAATGCAACTGCCCTGGCTACAGCACACTGCAGATATTTAGCCTGCAAAGAGACATCTAATATATCCACCATATTAACCAAAATTACCTTGCTGGAGAAGGGGTTATTGGACAAAAACGCAGCCAGGAGCTGGATCGCATTCTTAACCACTAAGACAGATTTGTCTTTGAGCCGCCCAACAGCCAGCGACACCACAGACTGAAACTGAGTCAAAGGCAGAGCCTAGAACACAACAAGAGCACAGATAAAGTTATCAAGAAGGCTCAGAGACTTGGGAAAAGTTTGCTGCAGACATATTCATGTACTAAAAAGCACAGATTATAGATTTACAGAAAAGTCTAGGGCTCAAAAGACCTCTGGATATATTCTGGTCCAGCCTCCACTGAAAGCAAGGATTTAGGTTATCCAGGATCCTGCTGAGTTGAATCTTATTATATCTGGTAATTGCAATGCTCTCCCACACCAGTGTGTGAAAAGATGCTGTGCTCTTTCTTCTAGTTTGTCCTGGTAAGAATGAGCAGCATCTAATTTCCACCCCAGTTCCCCCACCTTTGGGATCTTTGGTCTCTTGGAAGAAACTGCAGACCCCACAGTACACAGGGACAGCACATTGCTCTGTTAAAACTTCATTCTCTGCAAACAAAAAGCAGGGTGGCAGAAATTCCCTCAGAACACACAAGATGGGAAGAGATGACTGAGGCAACGCCATTTGCCCAGCACAGACTTGCCTTGCACTGCACGATGCGAGTGAAGAGCTGCAGCACGCGGCTGCGAACAAAGCTATGGACGTCACACACGTGGGCCTGCAGCATATCCAGGAACTTGTCCCGAGTACCACGGGCAGATTCCTCCAGCTGGTCACCATTCAGCACCTGCACCAGCACTTCTGCCATAGCCGCCAGAATGGCGTTTCGCATCGTGTAACTCTGCCAAGACAGGAGTTGTTGAACAAGGAACGGACCAAAAGACATGATTTGATATGCCCAGAGTTTGGGCCTTCCAAATCCCAGGCTCCAGCCCTAAGTGAATTTTTTCAGTATGGATATTGTATTAAGTTTGGGTGAACATAGCTGTGCGTGCAAGACACAGTAACCTTTGCTATGAAGAGAGGCTGAGAGTTGGTCTTGTTCAGCCTGCAGAAGAGAAGGCTCTGGGGAGGCACCTTCCAGTACCTAAAGGGGGCTGTGAGAGAGCTGGAGAGGGCCTTTTTACCAGGGCATTCAGTGATAGGGCAAGAGAGAATGCCTCAAAGTGAAGGCAGGTTTAGATTACATATGAGGAACAAATTCTTTACCGAGAGCGTGGTGAGATATTTGAACAGGTTGTCCAGAGAAGCTGTGGATGCCCCATCCCTAGAACAGTTCAAGGCCAGGCTGGATGGGGCTCCTGTTCTCTGACATCTGATAGTGACAACCAGACAGGAAATGCCATGGTTTCTGTTCCCTTTGCATCTTTTAGATAAGGGCAGAATCTATTCCAGTAGAGCAGGTTTTGGATGCTTGAGCTCTGTGAAACAGGTTCTGTTTCAGACAGAAAAACTGGATAGCAGCATCTCGACTGTTTGACTTTTCTGGACAGGTGACTTTGCAGAAACATACCTCCCCATCCAAGTGAGGCAGAAGAACACTCATGTTGGAGAGCACCAGAGTTGGAATCTGTTCAGCCAGTTCACTTATAAAAGCAGCATAACCCTTGACTCCAGAAGCCTCACGAGCCAAATCCTGGGGACATTTCTGTCCAATTTCCCTGAACAGAAACATGAAACAAGGAATGGGGTGCCTCAAATTGCTAGGGATAAAAGGACAAGCCTCCAAGTATTTGTCTCACCTTAGCAGTTCACCCACCAGGCTTTTTAGACCATACTCTTTAGCCCAGAGGCTCACAGCCTGTGCAAACACAGGGGCTACGTGTTCGAAGTGCTGCAGCATCTGCGTGATCTTCAGAGTGGCACCTTTAACACGTGAGAAGGAAGAAAGAGGTCAGGGAAAGTAACTGGGAATGGCTTCAGGAAGAAGGAAGGCAGAAGAGCAGGAACTCACTATACATGTGGTCACAGTGAACCAGAGCTGCAGCAAGCAGATGTGTCACAGCCTCCCGTGTGACCCGGTACCTCTGAAGGCCGATACTTGGATTCTCCAGGATACGGTAGCAGCTTCCTGTCATTAAGCTAAACCCACAGAAGACAGACAGCAAACCTCACTGTCATAACTTGCACAAACATCATTCTAGCACACTACACATTTCTGTTAGAGAGATTCTCCAGTGTCCTCTAAAAATTAGCAAGCATCTGAATTTTTGTGGCCTATGTGAGGAGAGGAAGTGGCTCCTATACACATCACTTTTGCCTCAAGCTGTTTCCTCAGCTTCCCAATGATCTGCACCCCACAGAGGGCTGTAATACCATCTCCTTGGTAGATCTATCATTTAACCTTTCATCCCTCAGAACCAGTCACTCATTCCACCAATACACCCGCTCCAACTCATACCTGACAAACTCTTCTTCCACTGCTAAACCACCCCAAAGCTGACGGAGATCCAGCTGCAGCAGCTGTGTAAGCAGCCGTAAAAGCTTTTCCCTCTCCTCTTCCCACAAGGATCCAGAAGTCTTGGCATGGTTCTTCCTGCTCTAGAAAGGAGATTACACAGTGAGATATATCAGCAGCTTCACAACAGACAAAACACCAGCAAGAAGTGTGAGATCACAGGGGCTTTTCCCCCCCACCCAGTTCTTTCTCTCTCAGCTCAAGCCAGCACCAGTGTCTTCTGTGGTTTAAGGATTATACCTGCATCCACTGCCATCACAGAAAGGAAATCTTGAGAAAATACTGGCACACTAAGTTCCAGCCAGAAACTCAAGAATGAAATAGAAAGGTCTGGGCATCCAAGTCCCTTCTGATATTTAGACACACGACAGTCCCTTTGCTGTTTTCCATGCACAGTTTCACAGAAGCACCAGTGCTCCACATCACGGACTGCTCTTGCTGGCATCATGTCTATATAAACTCAGCTATAAAATCTGACAGATACTAGAGAGTTCAGCAAGCTTAAAATTTTATTCTGACTTTTATCATCTTTCTTCCAGTCTCTTCACCTACCTTCCTACCAGGATCTGCCTCCAAACAACTGTTCTTGCAGGTTTCCATTTCAAAGGCATCCATCAGGCCAGTCAGCAAATAGCAGTTCATCTTAAGAGCATTGAGGTGAGCAGCGCGGTCTGCATGGCTCAGCCCAGAGTCGCTCAAGATAGTGGGAAGTTCATTGGAATGATGGGACACCACTGAGGAGAAGCAGAAAGTCATGAGCACTCCTTGCCAGGTCCCTCAACCATCCTCTCCTTGGGAGGCCTAGAGCAGCCATCAGATTACCAAAGATGTGTGCTCACATCTCACCAGCTGTAACACGGGCTGCCCCCTGCAGCCCAGACCTTGGCCATGCTGTCTTGTCCTATCCCCACAGCCCTCTGTCAGCTCAGAGAAACACTCGCTCTGAGCTGATACATCCCACAGACGTATTTTCCAGGGACACGGGCACGAGGATTTTCTGTCGGTCTGCCCTTACAGCGAACATGCACAACTCAGCATCGTCCACCAAGATTACAGACCCGTATGACAGGAGCGGGCTGAGGGTGCAGCCCAGCTGGCCGAGTCACATTAGCCTTTATATCATCATTGAGCCGCCAACCTCCCTGTTAGCGCGGCGTCAGCCGGCCGGAAACAGCGGGTACCCACCGTGCATCATCAGCTCCAGGGCGTCCTCCTTGACAGCCGCGCCCGCGGTTCGGAAGTGGCTGCGGGACAAACACAGGGCGTAAGGGCGGCGAGCAAAGAGCGCCTGGCAGAGGGGCGAGCGCCCGCCCCTCCGGCCCGTCCCTGCCCCGTACTCACTGCAGCACGCTGTACACGCAGTCGAAGTGCTGCAGCACGGCCAGCGCGCCCCGCGCTCGGAAGGCGGCCCGGAAAGCTGCGGCAAAACACAGAGAGAGGCGGGGGGGATGCCCGTGAGCCGGCGGCACGACCGGGCCCAGCCGGGAGGGGGGTGTAGGGACACCTTACCTGCGAGCGCGGGCGGCAGATCGCGGGCGGCCAGCACCTCCTGCACCACGTAGCGCCCGGGGCCGCCATCCCGCAGCAGATCGGCGGCAGCGAGGGGCAGGTGGAACTCCGGGGCCGCCGCCATGGCCGCCACAGCCCCGCACGGCCCCGGGCGCTCGAAACAGCGCGCGCGGACCGCGCTCGCCCCGCCCCTTCCCGCCACGGCCCTATCAGCACCCGGCGGCTGCGCCGCGCGCCGACCCCTCGCCCAATCGCCGGCTCCCCTGCCCTCCCGACCGTTGGCGCAACGTCACCCGCGCGCCTCTGCGCTCCGCGGCGGAAGGGGCGGCCCGGCGGCACCGCCGCTCTTCCCGTCCCATCCCGTCCCGTCCCGGGGCAACGCTGCTCATCCCCATGGCGGCGGCGGCAACGCTGCTGCTGAGAGCGGCGGGCCGGGCCCTGCTGGGCCGTGCCGCCCCCCTGCCCTGCGCCGAGCGGAGCTTTAGCGACTGCGGCGGGGCGCGCTGGGCGCCCGCGCGGCCCGGCCTCCCCGTGCCGCTGTCCTCGCCCCTGGCTGGGCTCTCCCGGCCCATCCGCATCAAGGAGCCGCCCAAGCGCAAGCCGGTAGATCGGTGGACGAAGAAGCGGGCCTTGTTCGGGGTGTATGATAACGTGGGGATCCTGGGTAAGACACGCACGCCCCGGCGCTGTGGCCCGCGGCAGGAGCGGCCCGGGGCTGCACGCACCTGCGGGATGGCAGCCACAGCGCGGGGGTAACTAGGGCCGGCCCCCTGGGAACAGCCCTCTCCTGTGCCTGCCTTCATCTGTCCCTGCTCTCCTGTTGTCAGGCGGCTTCCAGATCCACCCGAAGAGTCTCATCATGGGGCCCACTTGGCTGCGAGGCTGGCGGGGGAACGAGCTGCAGAGGTGCATCCGCAAGAAGCAGATGGTGGGCGATCGGATGTTTGCAGAGGACTATGACAAACTCAACAAGAGGATCCGGTACTTGTACAAGCGCTTCAATCGCACCGGAAAGCACCGCTAGGGAACAGCAGTGGCTTCAGCCCGTGGAGTGTAGTTTTGTGGCATTGCAGTCGGAATAAAACCAGCTTCCACACGATTGAGTTCCCAGTGCTTTCTACAGCCTTTGCTGCATATTTCTACACAAGTCTCAAGGTCCTGCCACTGCTCCAGGCTGAGCTCCTCTGTGCCCCCTCAGTCATTTCTGACATCTTGCAGGCATCTGTTCCAGCCTGCATCCCTGAACGTGACCCTCTGCTCCTCTGGTTTTTTGGCCGGGCTCCTAGCATCCTTTCAGTCTCTGAGCCCCAGGTTCACACATCTCACATGACAATTCCAGTCTTCTCCAGCTTAGATTTTTCCTCATAGTCAAATTTTTCAAATTAGTGCCACAAGGTCCTGCTAATATATCCTCCTGCTCATGGCTTTCCCCTTGTCCTCCACTCGTCTGTGGTTAAGTGTGAATAATCCAAATGTTAGCTGAAATGCATCAAAACTTCTTAAGAATGGGATTTATCTCATTCCACAGTCATTATGACTTTATCCCCTGCTAATGACGCCTTATGACCAAATGGCCTTTTGTTTATAATTTAGGCAGGATTTGCAAAAGTAATTCGGGTATGTAAATATTTTTAAAAATTCTAGCTTCTAGTTTTCCATAACTGTTGCCAGTTCCTTTAGAGGAGAAGTTACAGTGAATCATAGCTGGCATCCCTCTAGTCCAACATCACACCACTGTACGCTTGGGAAAAATCCATTAGATGAGCAGGCATTTGCATACCAATTTGCCTTAGTTGTTAATTTAGCTGCTAAGTAATCAGGGAGTTATCTGCTGACTTGATGTATCTTGCTACAGAGCAGTGCTGCTCTGTCTCTCAAAAGCATTTGGTTGGAAGTGGCAGGGGATGAATGGAAAGAACTTTCTTTGGGCCTAAGCCTGAGGAAAGTGTAGGCAAACTCTGTTTGAACAGCTGAAGTCCACGTTTTCAGTGGCAGGGTGACAGACCTGTGGGACTTGCCAAAAGGTGTGGATTCAGGAAGCTTGCACAGATCCAAGTGGAGACTGAGCAGGTATAGCAAGTCCTTGACTGAAAATGTGTCAGAAACTGGAAAAGTATCAGAGAATGTATCTTGTACCCTTTGTCATCTCTTCATCCCTAAGCACCAACCTGGCAGAAGCTCCGTGGCCACCAATTCCATAAGCTCAAACTTATTTGCAGTGGTTATTGGAATGGTCCTCAGACTGCAGTGGAAAGGCTGCCAGGCTACAGCAGCTTCTTCCTCAACTTGTGCCTTCCGTCTGAAGGCAGAGTGTAAAAACCTGGAGTTCTGAGGTCAGTGCTAGACTGCTCCTATCTGCACATCACCTGTCTCTAGTCACAATGCTGCATTATTCTTCACCTTGTAACCACGAGCTTGTAGTTACCGTGCTGTAATCTGTAACATACCTGTCTTGTGTGCCTGATAATCTGTGAGATCTGACACTAAAAACTACCGTGAATGTCCTGCATCACCTTACGGAAGGAAAAGATAGTGTAAGTGTGAGCCTACACTTGTCACTCTCTACTCACCACACAAAATTCTGTATGAAGAGTCTTCTTGTTCCAGTACGCTCCTGCCCCCTTTTTTGTCCTGAGTTGGAGAATCTTCCCTTCTGATCCAGCAGGCTTCTCCAGATATTTAGATGAAAAAACCCCAAACACATTGCCGTTCTTAGGGCAGCTGTGCGAGCCTCATTTCTCCCAGCAGGCTGCAGAAGCTCGATCGGCTCTTGTTCAGCTTCGCTTTCATGACGTGCTCTATGCTGGAAGCGGGCCAGCGACACCATCTCTTAATTGCAAGGACAGCGGCTTAACCAGAGCCAACAGACACACTGCGGAGGGGGGATTTCGGGAGCGCTCCGCAGCCCCCACCACAGCGGCGCCAGCCGGGCTGGGCTCCAAAAGGAAAACCGAACGGGGCAGGTGACCACGATCAGGCCCTGCGTGACCTACGCGGAGCGCGGCGGACCCGTCAGGGCTGTCGGGGCCAGCGGGGCCGGGGGCGCGGGGAGCGCCGGGCACCCCCGGACCGGGCACCGCGGGACCTCCGCAGGGGCGGGGCCAGGTCGGGGGCGGGGCGCAGGGCGCTGCTCCCATTGGACAGTTCCGCGACAGGGCGGGGCTTGTCTGGGGCGGGGCTAACTGCCTGGTCTTTTCCCCGCAGGGTGCGGAACGCTGATTGGCTGAGGAGGAACCCAGGGGCGGTGCCGAGCTGCGGCTCTCAGCGGAGCAACTTTTGATTGGCTGCTGGCTCTGTGGGCGGGGCCCCGCTGTTATAAGTGCGGGGTCCGGGGGCTCGGGCTGTCGGTGCGGAGCTCGGTGCTCGGTGTCCCGCGGTTCCCTCCGGCCCGGCCATGTGAGTGTCCGCCCGGCCGTGGGCGAGCCGCGGTGGGCGCGGCGTGGGGGCGGTGCTGCAGCGTGAGGGACGGGGGTCAGTGCGGAGCCCGCGTCCTGGCCGGCGGCGGTGGGGTCGGGTGGCGCATTGCAGCAGCCGCGGGCAGGGCTGCCCGCACCGCCCCCGGGCGGTCCTGCTCTCCCGCTGGGTGCGTGGGCGAGTGGGTGCGTGGGCCGGGCCCCAGTGGTGATGTGCGGGGCCCCAGCTGGAGCCAGCCTGGCCGGCGGCCGCCACTGCGCCCAGCCCGGTGGCTGCCCGGTCCCCCCGGGGTGCCCCGCGCTGCCTCCCTGTCCCTCTTGCCCCGCCTTCCTTCCCCGTCTCCTGGTCATGCCCGTGCTGCCAGGTCGCCGCTCCCCCGGGAGGCCGCAGTGCTTGGCGCGACCGCACCCGCAAGCTCCTTCGACGAGGGGCTTGTTCCATTCCCGCTGCCCCCCGGGCTTGCCCCTGCTTCAGGCTCTGCCACGAGCCCGTCCGTTCCCGGTCCGGCGGGATCCAGCAAGGCTGCAGGCTCCCGAGGCTGCTGCAGCCTGGGGACGCTGGGGTTCGTGTGGATTTGGGGGTTCTCTCTGGAGCGGCTGAGTTTTCTCTTCGCTCATGTGTGTGTTCCCTTAGGTCTGACCCAGCTCAGCAGCCTGCTCCCGGCGCTCCCGAAGGAGGGGCTCCCGAAGGAGGCGCTCCCGAAGGGGCGGCCCCCGGTGGGGGTCCCCCCGGGGCTCCCCCCAACCTGACGAGCAATCGCCGGCTGCAGCAGACGCAGGCCCAGGTGCAGGAGGTCAGTAGCTGCCAGCCCGGGGGATGCCTGGACTCTGCTCCCGCTGCTCTGCAGCAGCGATGCTCTTCACCCGTGTCTGTCGCTGAGGGGGTGGCTCCTTTTGTCATGCCAAAGCCAGAAATTAGTTAATGCTCAATACTCAAAAATAGAGTGGCAAACCTATTAAAGAGGCTGGATGAGAGATGGCTTTATGTTTAAAAGCCTCTTAATTCTAGATAGGACTTCCAAGAACCAGGCTTGCCAGATTCTTTTGGTACCTCGCGCATCTCTTATGGGAACAAAGCTGTACAGCATCCAGGACAGCTCTTAATCCCTGCGGGCTGCTTCAAGGGAACGCTGTGTGCAGGGATGTGAGGGAACCCTTGCCTGGCTTCCCGGGATCAATCGCTGGCTTGGCTGCTGGCGCGCAGTAGCGCCCGTGTGCCTCAGCGGGGCAGCAGCTGGAAGGCGATCCGGCAATTCCGCAGCTCCCGGGGAGTGAGGGAGCGCATGACTCCCCTCATAGCGAGGGTGGCTTTGGCTTGCTGCTGCTGGAACGGAGAGCTCTTAGAAGCAGATGAGAATGTGAGGCTGAGGACCCGGCTGAAGTGTACTTGAAGTGATGTTTTAACAGTGACTCTCCGATTTTTTTTTTTTTTTCATTCCAAAGTAGGCAGTGACTTGAAATTACTTCTTTCTTACCCTGATCCTTTCCCCTCCCCCTTGTTCATGCTTTTTGTTTGTTAGTATTGCCACATCAGTTATTGACTAAGTAACTCTTACGTTTTCAGCTGTCTTTACCAACAGAACTGCTCCCGCTGTTCTCCTGCAGGTGGTTGATATCATGTGTGTAAACGTAGACAAGGTGCTGCAGCGAGACGAGAAGCTGTCAGAGCTGGATGACCGGGCAGACGCACTGCAGGCCGGCGCCTCGGTGTTTGAAAGCAGCGCAGCCAAACTCAAAAGGAAGTACTGGTGGAAGAACTGCAAGGTGAGTTCCCCAGTGCCACCATCTCCTTGTCAGGAGGGGACTGGGCTACTCCTCTCCTGCACAGCTTTCAAGTATAGCTGGGGCTTACTAACGATTTCAGATGTTTACGATTCTTTCACTGTGGGAAGGCTTTGAGGCCTTGGCTGCCGTGCCTTTGGGCCTGGCTCAGGTTCCCTGGCTGTCAGGAAGAATGGCAGCTTGTCCGTCTGTTCTGAGTATTGCTCTTGGACAATCTTTTTTTTTTTTCAGATGATGATCATGATGGGAGTGATTGGTGCCCTCGTGGTGGTGGTGATTGCAAGTAAGTACCAAAAACCTCAGGCTCAAAGGTGAGGAAACACCAGCTCTAGAGTACTTTAAACTTTTCCTTTTTGTTTTGAGATCTTGAGGGTCTTAGTTGCATAAGTGTCAACTCCAGTCTTTGGGAAAGGGAGGTAGAAGTGCTGGAACTCCCTCACTTAGTGGAAATGGTGTGCTTTACCTAGTAGTATGAGGAATGGGGAATGCCATCATTGTAGAAATGGGAAATTCTGCCTGCCAGGTCAGACAAACCTGTAAGTATGAGGGGTGTTTACCCTGGCGTGGGTGGGTTGGCAAGTTCCTTCCCTGGTGGGTGATTTGGAGCTCTCTGAGGGACCTTTGGTGTAACTTGCCCTTTTGTTCTTTCCTTTTTTCTTTTTTCTATTGCTTTGTCTCCAGTCTACTTTTTTACTTAAATGTAGCTCCTTCAGTCTGCAACCTCCTGTCCCCTGTTACCTTGCCTGTCTCTTCTTGCCTCTGAATTTTTCCTTTCCTTCCCTTTCACCTAGCTTCTTCATTGATTTCCTTATTGGTTTCAATTTATCTTCTCTATAGGACTCTGAGCCGCTTACTAAACAAAGGTAGATTTTTCAATAGCTGCTGCAGCTTTGGGGAGTGTCCTCTAAATTTAGAGGAAAGGGAAGTTGAGGAAGAGTGGGTAGCTATTTGCTCCTGCTCTTCTGCAGAGAACTTTTTGTGTTTTATTTTTGGGTGTAAGCTTGTCAAATAGTGCCTGTGTGAACTCTAGCAAAATAAGAATGCCTTAACACAGTGCCTTTTGGGATGAAGGACTTCAGCATGTGAGAGCCTTTGGTGTTCTGCCTAAAAAGAGTGGCAGCATGACTTGAGCTTTTCATTGAGCTTCTGAAATAAAAGCTGGTTTGTGTTGGCCAGTGGCTGTGAGCCATCTAAGCTACACGTAGTGATGTAGGTTTCTCTAGCCATGGAGAGGTGAGCACTTGAAGAAATGGTTTTTTCTGCCTGTCCTTATTTCCAGATGACTTGCCATTCAATGGCCATTTCAGTTTTCATAAAGGAGGGCCTACCTGATTACCTCAGTCAAGTGCAAGAGGCTAAACACAGTTAAGTGAAAGGGGCATTGCTACTATCTAAAAGGCATGTGTGGGAGTAAAGTCTCTCTCCACAAGGAACAAATGAACGACAATTACTCTGGTGGGGAGTGTCAAATATGCCTTTCATCTATGCACACACAAGCCAGGACCCTGTAGCTTCCTACTGAATTCTAGCTTTCCAGAAGGAAGACTTTGGAGTAGTGGCAGGCTGGGAATTGGTGTTTTGCTTTTGTGTGGCTGGGTTGAACGTCGAGGAAGCTCACTGCCTTAGCAGAGAGAGGTGAAGGGGCTGGAGGTATTGCAGATGAGACTGAATGAGCTGCACAGCTTTCTGATGAAGAATATCTGCTCTGTTTCTGCTGCCACAAAGCCCTAGCTTTCAGCAGGAGTTAGAAAACACTTGAAATGGTTAGCTGGGGATTCAAAGGGGAATGGTACTCTGGGCATGGATATTGCAAAGTGACATCAGATGTTCCAGTTTGGCAACTTAGGCCTCTAGAGATCTTGCTGACCAAACTGAATCTTCCTACTTGCTATGGGTTCTCTTGAATTTTAGGTCCAGGTAAACTTGTGGCTGTGGCTTTCTGTGGGCAATTCCCTTGTTCTTCTCCATCAAAAGTAACAGGAGCTGTGAGTTGTTTGAATGTGTTGTTGGACATGGGTTAAATGAGCTGCCCTGTTTCTGTAGAGTCTTCCGAGGAATGTGTGTCTTGTCTTTCAACTTTTTGTAACAAGCTGAGCTGTAGCCTGTAATCCAGACTGGAAAGAGGGTACTCCTTTAATTTAGAAAGCTCTGCCTCTGTTCTAGAATGCACTGGGATCTGTTTTGGCCTAAAAGGAGGCAGGGAGGATGTCACTGGAGTTCCCAGATAGGAACAAAGTACAAAAGATGGCAGGAGCAGATGCTTTTTGTTTCACTGGCTGTGCTGGGGAAGCCCCTTTCTGCCTCCCAGGACACCTGGCAAGGGGCTAGGTTTTGCATGCTCACTTCCATGCCCCAGCATTTTCATTTGAGTTCATCTCCCTGCAATTCCATTCCTCTCCGCCTTGGGGGAGGGCAGAGATGAAGATCTGGAGTGAAGCAGCCCTCGTCCCCTGAGCACTTCCCTAATTCCCTGTGGAACTGAGATGGGATGGACGGTCAGAAGTGCATCTGCTGAAGAGGAGCCAGGGCCTGCTTGTGCCACCTACTGCTCTCATTTTGGGGGGTAGGCTTTTACAAGCTCGAGGCCCCCAGACCAGCAATTCTCTCAAACTCTTCTAAACAAGCCTTTGGTGTCCCATTCCTCCTGTCTGTCTGGGAGCTGAGGTCCCCCTAGGCTGTCTCTTTCATTTCTTTCTCTTAGATGTTGTATGTCGCCTCCTCCTCTGCTCCCTTTCCCCTCCTTTGTGTCTCTGTGCATGGGCAAAACAAATCACCAAGGCCCTCTTAGTAAAAGCAAGGGACTCTGCTGCCCATGGCATCACAGCCACTCATGCACGTGCAGTTTATTTACTTCCTCTATAAACACAACTGTAATCTCCTCTGGCATGTTCTAGAAATCAGCTCATGTACTTTTAATGGTCTCTAAGAAACACAATTCACCACCTTACTGAGTCTGTCTGGTCTGTCAGTGAGCGGGAAGGGGTTGGGATGCCAACTTCTGGAAATTTTTTTTTTTTGTGACTTCCATAGCATGCACATACCTGAAGTTCTGTCCATCAAAGCAGTGGCTGGTTTTCCATTGTAAATGATTCTAGTTCCAGTTGTGCTGGACTGGCTCTGGTAAGTCTGTAACAAGATGTGGGAACCAGCAGCTCTGGGGGAAGAGGCTGCCCAGCCAAGTCTGCTTTCAGCCTCAGAATGTCCAGCCACTGTCCTGCTCAGGGGACTCTTCTGTGCATTACTGTGTTAGTGGCAGCTCTGGCTCTCAGGCTGTGCTGCCTTTAGATTTCAGTAACCTCAGTCCTTAAACCCAGTAAACAATTCTCCATTGGTGTTGGAATATAAGTTCAGGACCCAAAAGAAGATCTCCAAGAGTATGATGCTGTTCACAACGTATCTTGGAGCATGACTGGAATAAAGGTAAGTGCCCCTTTGTTTTGCTTCACTGTACATTTGAAACTCATTAAAAGGAAGTGACAGAGCTTTGTCCAGTGCAGACTTCTTTTAAAATTAGGTACTTGTGCCCTTTTCTGCCCTTATTTCTACAAAAGCTAGGTTGTAAAACAGTCTTCCATGTGGCATCTGGCTCCCTTATGATCAATCTTTGTCCAGTCTTAAACATCACCAAAATCCACACCAGAACAGTGAACACACTGGAACAACTCTCAGTGGTGAATTTGGAGGAAGGCAGCTAGACTAATTCTTCAAAGATGGAAGCCCTCCTGGGAAAGGAGGGTGTCTGGACTGGCTGGTGGATTAAAGCAGCATGTACAGTCTAAAATTCCACACAGTTCAGGCCTGCACAACCTGAACAAACGAGTCAAGCTACAATTCCTGCCAAGTTTTGTGTTGCGTTCCCGTCAGTTCTCAGCCTCACTCATGTAGGGAAGTAGGGAAGATGTTTTCATAGGACAGATGCACTTTTGGACTGTTGATGATGCAGTGTCCAAGTCCCTTGCCAAAGCTGGGCACTGAATGCTCATTTTCCAAAGCTGGCAGCTGCTCTGGAGCACAGAGCTGGGGCTGAACATACTGCTGAAAGTTGCCCCAGGGTTGAGCCCAGTTCATGAGTCATGTTGTGGCTGTTTGCAAAGACTTGCATATCTAGCCATAAATCCTCTGTTAGGCATTGAAAATACCATGTTCTACTGGAAGCTCTTCTGAGGTGCCATCCTTACCTGCATCAGCATTTCTGCTGCTCCTGCACTCTCTTATCCCAGACAAAACAAGATTTTAAACGTGCTCCAAAAGCAAGGCCAAGGCTTTGGGAGAATAGTTCTTTGTATGTCTAATTAAAAAGTCAAGCTCTGCCTTTAAACATGGAACATGTTTAACATGCCTTTGAGCTGGAACAGGTTGCCCAGAGAAGCTGTGGATGCCCCATCTCTGGAGATGTCCAGAGCTGGGTTGGCTGGGGCTTTGAGCAGCCTGGTCTAGTGGAAGGTGTCCCTGTCTGTGGCAAGGAGTTGGAGCTGAGATGATCTTTAAGGTCCCTTCCAACTCAAACCATTCTGTGCAAAATGCAGCTCCCATATCAACTGCTTCATCCTGACTTCTTCAGATGTGGTGGAAGAAAAGCCTCAGCTGTACTGCTCCTGAGTGGATGTACCCTGAACCTTCATATTTGTAGATGCCTGGGGCATCGTTCTGGCCTTTCCTGGGGTGTCTCTGTGCTGCTCAAAGCCAGTGCAGGCTCTCGTCAGTGGTGGGGCTTGTTGTCTCAGCTGGAGAGCAACCAAATGATGGTGGGGAAGACAGATTTTCTTCAGACATGGAATGCAGCATCAACACTTTTTTAATGAGCCTGGCTTCCTTGGGAAGTGACAGAGGTCCCTGCTCTGATGTATCCACTGGGGCTGGAAGCCTTAACTTGGTGAAGAGAGGTAATAAAGGGGAGGTTTTGTCTTTGTTCTGACCTCTAAACAAATGATTGCTCTGAGAGATGTAACAGATAAGGATATAGGTTTTACAAATAGGCAGCACAGCCCTGTCTGTTGGATACCTGAGCCTCCACACTCCTGATACTATTTGACCTATTTTTGGCCAGAGATAGAGTGCAACACTTACTCAGAACACCCAGATTTCAAATATGAGCAGCTTCATAACATCCTTCTGTGCACAGACCCACTAGATAATTTCAGCAGAGGGCTAGATGACACTTCATGCTCTTCCCTCAGAGCTTCTTTTCCAAAAGCCTTTGTACTACTTTTTTAAAACTAACTTTGCCATAAACGTATTAAGAATTTAATAAAGATTATAAGCTCTTTTTAGTGCATTGCTTTTAAGCATGACTTGGAAGCTGAAGGCACTTTCTTCAATTTTTCACATTCTCAGTGAAACACTCCTGTTTTTGGGCTCTTACTGCAGCACTGCTGGCCTTGCCTCTTGTTTTCAGCCAGACCAAGCTCACTATACATCTGCTGAGCTCATTTGTGGTCTTGCCAGCCTACAAGAAATGTAGGGATTATTTCTGGAACCCGATTTCTCCCAAGGTGGCAATTTTTGCACTGATTCACAGGACGGGGAGGGCTCATCTATTTGCCAGCTTGTGTAACTGCTTCTTCACATTTGTACAGGCTTTTAACTCTGGATTTACAGCTGTCCTGAATGGTGCCATTGCTTTGAGTTCATCAGTCAAAGCCCATTTTTCTTTGCATTTTAACACTTTTATGGAACAGAGAGGATATGGTTCAAGCTTCCCCCAGGGAATACATCACCACCTTCTGCAGCTGTATTTCTTTACTGATGAAGAGGACTTACTGTTTCAAGTAGTTATGCCTCTGATTAATCTTGCTTTAATCACCCACTTGACTATGCATGATGCAGCAGGTCTCATCAATTTTATGGTTATTACAAGGTTATTTGTGGTTCTGTGATGTGAAGAATCGTGTCTTTCTCTTTGGTTACTGAGGAAATATCATGCTTACCATATGAATCACTGTATGTTTATGGCATACAAAGACTGTTTTAAGGTGTTGCACCTGTTCTTTATCCTTTCTTAATTTGAAGGTGGCTTTGTGAAGCAAACAACTTTGTGTCCAGTGTCAGGTTTTTGCTCATTCATGTGCTAGAAAACACCCAAGGCATCAGTCTGCAGTACTGAATTTGTGACCAAGAACTGGGTGCAGCATCCTAGCTCCTCTATCTGCCTGCCTTTTGTATTTTAATTGTGGCCAAAGCTACTTTCAGCAACTAAACCTAGCTTTTACCTCTGCCTCTTGGGCAGTGTTTTTACAGAACATGAAACTACCTTCACAGAGGTACTTTGAAATTTTGAGATTTCATTCATTGCTCACTCTTTTTTACTTCATTTAGAAAATGGATTTTTTTCATGTTTGCAGAAGCTCTGGGGTTTTGTTTTTTTTTTTTTCTAATGGGGGCCTCCAAGGAGGAATTCATGTTTCCACACCTGTAAGTGCTTGTTGCAGGCTCCTCCCTCCTGCTGGGCTGCCACCCTTGCTGAAGGACACCTCCCAAATTATTAGCTTCTCTTCCTAGCAGAGAGACATTATCTTCATTTTCAAACAAGAGTTATCAACTGAGCACTGGGATAAAATTTGTAAAACCAGGAATATTTGTGCAATAAAGAACATAGCATTTGTGTGTGTGTGTGAAGAAGAATAAAATCACTCTCTGCTGGGAACTGGAAAATGCTTTTAGGTAATCAAGGCAAGAGCAGTACAACCAGCATGTGTTTAGCATCTCAAAGGGAAAAATTAGGCAATAGTTTAGACACTGCAGTAAACTCCTCCAACTTCCCAAGGGCAGTGCCTCTACCTTAAACTTTAAAATAGCTTGAGTGTTTCTTTTGTTATGATTAACTAGTTTTTAAATTCAAAAGTGGCTGTTCACAGTGTGACTGGTTACAGGGTTCCACAGGTCTTTGCCTAAACTGCTTAAATTCTGGTATCTCTGTTTGTCCTGTGAAGTGGATAATCCTGTTTTTTAAGGACATCACCCTTGCTCTCTTGATACCCCATAAAGTGCAGAGCAAACACCATTGCAGCAGAAGTCTGAGTATTTGTAAGAAAAGACTACGGCAAGCTCACTGCAAGAAACCTGTTCTCATACAAAGGTCCTCACGTTAGTTCCTGAGAAGTGGACCATTTTTGCCAGTGTGGTCCAATCAAATAGGCTAAAGTTTTCCTTGGAAACACTTTTGATTAGAGCCTGCAGTACTTTCCTGTGCTTCCCTCAGGAACAAGAGGCTCAGCAGAATTTCTGTGGGTGGACCAGACAAGGGCTGGGAGGAGCAGAACATGCACTGCATGACCTGCGCTGCTCTGAGCCTCTCTTGCAGGATCCCATTGCAGCAGAGGTTACATTTGGGATTTTTGGAGAGCGTTCATAATCCTGCCAAACTCTCTTTGTTTCCCTCAGGAAGAAAGCAGGGAGGGTCAAGCAGTTGTAGAGATTGCCAACAGCCCTGGGACAAATCAAACAATCGAATAGCTGGATGTACACATGTATGTGCATCCCAAGGAAGGGGGACACCCAAGATCTACCAATGGCACAAAGGCAGCTTGAAAAGGGAGCCTTTACTTTGCCAGGGGTGTTTTGTCCCTGACCTGGGAGTGGCAGCAAGCACCTCTCCAGAGCACTGTGTGTAATACAGATTAAGATCGTGCCAATGGCTCTTGTCTCAAGTAGCCTGTCCTTGAGGAGAGGAGAGGGTAAGTGACACAGTCTTGAGATCAGAGCTCATGAAGAACGAGGAAAGAGCAACCAGTTTAGGGAAAGCTTAACGAAGCCCAGCCTGTTGAGACATTTGTACTCCAGCTAAGACTCCATTCCTGTTCCTTGTCACACCACAGAGAAGGCCAGTCACACCTGCCAAACCTCTTTAATTAATGACAGACCAGAACTGTGGCAGCATCCTTCTTGAGGGAAAAGCAAGCATGCCTGCACGTGTAGGTGTGTACATGCACAGAGCATAAGGAAATCAAGAGGACATCTCCCCCACACATAGGCTAGATCAACTCTCATCCCTGGTGATCCCACAGCAATAGTATTTTATCAGACTGAAGAATGTGCCTACAGGAGTGAAAGCAATGAGCCCAGGCCAACCATGGAGCAGTCTTTTGCCATGGTCCATGAAGAAAGAAGGAAAAGCAGGCCCCACAGACAAAGAGAGCAGCCTCTGCTCCAGCTGCCAGCCATCTGAACGGTGGGAGAAGCTGCTGCCTCACTCGTGTCCCTCCTCACCATCTCTGCTCGGCCCACGTGGTTCCAGGCTGTTGTAGGGTGGCAGCGTGGTCACTACAGCCTCAACAGTGAAGCGATGTGGAGCATGGAGAGCTGGTGCCTCATCCTGGAAAGCAGCGTTATCCTGGCTGCCCAGAGCGGGTATCGGCGGAGGCAGCTTCTGCCGAGAGCGGAACCAGCGGAAGCCCAGGATAAAGGTGATGGCAATGAAATCCAGAACCAGCTCTGCAAGCTCCATCACAGACAGGACAGAGGATCCGAACCAGAGACTCCACTGGTTCCCAAGCTGGGACAGCAGAGTCACTACCTGCAGGAGATGGAGAAAGAGCAGTGACAACAGCCCTCATCTGGGGCTTTGCCTCCCTGCCTGTTCCCTCTTCCCTGTGGGGCTGGGGGGGTTCCCCTCACTCTGCCCAAGGAAAAGAGACAATATCCAGCAATGCTGCTGGAACAAAAGCTTGCCACAGTGGAGGGACATCGTGGGGGAATGGGTGGCCAGAGAAGACATTGTAGTCAAGTGTGTACCGTGAAGGCTGGAGACTCCCCATTGGTCTTGTAGTTCCACTCCTTAAAAAAGATATTCACTTTGGCAACTCCGTTCCTGTGAATGAGACGTGATGCTCAGTAACCCCAACTCCTCAATCCCTGCATTTCTTCACCAAGCCTAATTGCCTCTGTTCCCTTCTGCCCCCTCTCCTTCTCCCACACATACTGCCCAGAGGCTTTCTCCCATCTCTGCAGCTCTCATTCTGCACTAAATACAGTCTTTGGTACTTACAGTGCACTTCTGACACTCTACTGTAAAACCCAATGTTTGTGGCAAAAGCTCTGGCACAGCTCTCCTTCCCACTTTTCCACAAACACTTACTGTGACTCCAGAACACACAGCAAGTGCTGGGGCTTACTATTTTCATATCAGCATCTGACCTCTTTCAAAATTTTTCACTTGAGTCCCCAGTCCTTGCTGAAGTCTCACTATGTATCTACTCTGACTCAAATCCACTGCCCTTGTCCACAGGTCCCATGCCTGATCTCTTCCCATCAGTGATTTAATCTTAACTTTGACATTTCCAACACACACATTCCATTGGGATGGTTTCTGGTTTGGACACAGTCTCTGTTTAGGGGCACTCACCTCTTGGATGTGATATTGTATTTGTTCTGTTGTGAAAGCATGTAGAAAACCCAGTCCTGAAATGAAAGTGCAATAAATTGTGTCACATGATCACAGTCACCTCCTGCAGGTTTCGTACCCGTTGAGGAAGGACTAAATAGGAAGTGGGAGCAGTGCTGGGAAGCCAGGACACCCCCTCCTTACCTCTGAGACAGCAGAAGGCCAGCGGGAGTATCCAGCTGACAGCTGGTATTCTGTCATTCTGCAAGGCAAGAGCAGGCTGTGTTAGCTGTTGAAGCACTAGGAGCCACAGGGCCAGGTCTCACCACCCTCAGACACACCTGGAGATTCCTTCCCATGCTGAAGTTCCACCCACTTCCCACCATGTGGAATGCACAGTCCTTGGGAGTTCACCCCCAAGCCAACCCACACGCTCCTCAGCCATTTTGGCTTTCTGACGGGAGAAATACCATTTCAGGCTGGGGCTCAGCTATTGACTCAAGCTTTTGCCCATCAGTGAATGCTTCCCAACACTTCTGGGAATACATTCCAATCTTCCTGCCTGACTGATGATCAACTTACTTGCAAGGTTTCCGACACTTGCGGAAACAGCCCAGCACGTCAGCTTTGAATTCAGCCAGGAGTTTGTAATAGCAGTAGCCTGAACAGCAAAGAAAGTAAATCCAGGTAAGCTCACAGTATCTTTCGACAAAAGGTGATGTGTGACAGCAGGGGGAATCCAGAAGAGGTTTCCTTCCACAAGGGGCTAATCATTCAAGGCAAGACTGTCATTTGGATGTCTCCCACAGGAAGCTCATTGAAGATGATGGGACGTGGGCTGGACCAAACAGGTTCAGGTGGGCACGAGCCCTGCTGTCCCTGCTTCCCACTTACCCCAGGCTTTGTGCTTCGTGTAGTCACAGTACTCTGCTCCGTGGGGCAAGGGATAGAAGTAATATGCACAGCCACAGCGTTCTACCATGTTGAGCTGAAAGCAGGAGCGAATGCAGACCTGGGAGGCACATGAGGTGGAAAAGGCTGATCAAGGGAACCAAACCCACTGCTGCCTGTATCACATCACACTATTAACAGAGCCCAAGGAAAGGCGTGGCCATTAGGGGGCTGAAGCATGTCAGGAAAGTGGAGAAACAAGGAGGGGTGACTGTGAGCTACCTGCTCGGTGTAGCGGGACGAGTACAGGTTTTGCACTGGCACGTCACTGCCATCCTCTGTGCAGTCGCTGTAACTGCCCCCGAGGCGCATGGTCATCTCCTGCAACAGCAGATGCTCGCTGCACAGAACACCTCCACTGCTCTCCTCTTCCCACTCTCCCACACCACACACTGCTCATCCCTCAGTGTCTGCTCTTTATGCTTTCCTCGGGATGCCAGCTCCCCCTGCTTGCCTCCATTTCATTGTTCGCTGATAAACTGTAGCCAAATGCCTCTCATCTAGTCCAGCAAGCTGTTCTTCCTCTCCCTTCACTCCATGTGATTAGTCCCTTCCCTTAAACACACCCTGTAGGTCCACCGAGTTAAACCTCCCATCCACAGCTCTCCCTGCTTCTGCTTGCTCACCTTTCTCATGCTGATGGAGGTCTCGATGCCAGGGCGAACATTGAAACCCCCATCGTCCATGAAGGCTGGCTCATTCTGATCATGGACCATGACCCTGGCTCCTGTCACCGTGGACAGCAGAGGGATGAAATCATTCTGCTCGGTGCGCACCACCAGAGAGAGACCTGAGGGAACATCAGAGAGCCAGGCAGGTCATGGCCAGCTGTGGTGCAGCACAGAAGGGGGAGCAGGATGCTTAGAAGGAAGTCTGAAAGAGACAAAGGAAAGACAGACATCACCCAGGGCTGCACCAAAGCCTGGCAGCAACAGAGGGTGGTTGGAAGGAGGCCAGAGAAAAAGCTGGACACTCCAGAAGAGGCCAGTGAAAACTGGATTTAATCACTGTGGTTTAGAAAAAACAGAACTGGGAACTGAGAGAGATTTCATGGATAAACTTGAAGCCAGATGGAAGAAAAGCCTGAAGATTTGGTCTGGATAGGTTTCAGGGGGTTTAGGAACACAAACAGATCAGTTTCTTGAAGGGGCAAATGGGGAAGGTGAAGACCAGGAGCACTATGGCTCAGCAGAGGACTTCAGGAAGGGCCAGCACAAGTCCAGAGGACACAAAGAGCATAAGGATCAGGCACTGATGAGGGAGAGAGAGTTCAGTGGGCAGCGGTGAGGAGCAGCCATGACCATGAGACAGCTGTCTCCAGATGGGTGAAAGCAGCTTGGGCGAGACAGAGCAGGGCTGCAATCTGCCACCACCAGTACTAATCACAGCAGGATGCCCATAATAACTCCTAGGGAAAACAGAGCTGAGCTGTTCTCCTTACTCACCAAAGAGTGCCTCTCACCCACCATTATTGATCCCAGGCATCGAGGATGTCCACACGCTGCTGCTGTTGTCATTAAAGGTGTAGCAGTTGCCATACAAGGGATGGTGGAAGTGGGTGTAGTTCCTGACAGGGGAACAGAAACAAAGTGAGACGGGCTGTGAAACCAAGGGGAAGGGCTTTCTGAAAGGAACAACTCTGTTTTCCATCAGCAGGGACAGGGGCTTACAGCAGATGGGCAGTATTTGTTATGTAAACTCTCATGAACAGGGAAAAGCAATTAAAATGTGCTGTAAAAAATGTCCTGGAGCTGGACAGGTTTTTTACACAAGGTTTTTCATGCTGCTTTTCAGAGCCCAAATGGGTTTTAGCAGTGCTAGCAATTACTGTATTATCTTCCTAATACCGATGAACCTCTTAGATTTTCCTACCCCTTTTCCTTCCTTGCAGATCATTTTCATTCCACTACCTCCTTGGGGCTTTTTGACCAATAATGGTAGGAGAAAAGTGCAACATATTTTTACTGTCTTTTTGTGTCAACCCTCTCTTCTCTTATTCTGTGGGCTGATATGTACTTTACCACTGTGGAGGGTAGAATATAAATACTTCTATGCTGTACATCTGTGCCCTCTCTGGTGTTTGTACCAGTATAATTATTTTGTTTGTGTGAAACCCAGAAAAAGGTAAAACCATCCCTTCATACTTCCAGGCCACAGAACCTGTGGCCCTGACATGCAAAACCCACAGGAAAGACTCAAGAAAGATCATTTGACCTTTTAAATGGGAACTGAACAAGGAACGATCCCACCTCAGAAAAGAGGTTCTCTAATGTGGGTTCCTTGATTCCCCTCGAGCCCAGGCACAAAGTAGGTGTTTTCAGGGGTGTTGCCACTACTTACGCCTTGTCACACGTTGCCTCATTGAAGCGGCAAGCATAGATGAAATTCTCAAAGTCAGACTCGTCCAGGGCTTTTGCATCAGGCACCTGTGCCAGGATATTGATGTAGTGAAAGCTGTACCACTCCCGCACGGCATCCACTCCCGAGGAGTACGCCTGATGGAAGCAGTCGTTGTTTTCATTGCACTGTTGAGAAGAAGAAGAAGAAGAGCTGTGTCAGAGAAGTCTTCTCATCCAGGAGACAAGACTCTGCGTGTGGATAAGCTGTGCTCCCTCAGCACAGGCAGATGGCCGAGGAAGTGAAGAGTTCCAGGATTCCTGAGTGTGACCAACAGGTGATCAGATGGAAAAAAACCCAGCGCAGCTCCTGGGTGGAAGGGCAACGCCAGATGAATAAGCGAGGCTGAGTAAGACCCAGGAGGCAGCAAGGTGTACAGGGTAATATGCACATAAATTCTACCAAGAGCTTTAAATTCTTGCATGGGGAGCCCTTCCTTCAGGGTGTGTCCAGAAAAACTTTTGTGATCCTGTGGGAACCCCAGTTAACTGCTGAGCGATTAGCTTCAGTCCTTCAGTGCCTTTTTAAATGCAAACACAGATACCCTAGGGCGAGGAAGCTGCTACCTAGGAGCAATTGCGACCGTGATCACCTTTCAGGTGGCCCAGGACCATCAAATACATTCTCCTTAGCTATTACTGGGCAATGCAGCTGCTGATGCTGATAAACTGCTTTCAAAGGCAACTGCAAGGCTGATGTACCCTCAGGAAGGACAAGGTTTTCCTGCTCTTGGGAAGAGATGTACACTTACTTGGACATGTCCCCTGGGGCCTGCATGAACATGGATAGAATTTGGGGAGCAGGATTGTATGGAGCAAAGGGTTCAGCTCAACCTTCATCTGTCATTAGCAAAAGCCAGTGGAGATTAATCAGACTTCTACATAAGGAAAGGCATGGTCAAGGGTCTAACAAGACAAAAGTAGCCAGGCAGAGTGGAGTGGGTAGGGCATGGGGTACCTAGGGATCTCACCAGAACAAAGCCAATTTTCCAGTCATTCTTGTCCACTGAGGGACTGTTCTCTGGCAAGTTGACTATGTTGTCCCGCTTCTGCCTCTTCAAAGGATGGCGCTGGACATGATGGAGCAGGCTCCTTGAGCTACGCTTTTGTGAGGACGATGTGGACCAGTCTTCCTGTGGCAGAGACATGTTGTAGTCATAGAGGTCTAACAGTGTCTGCTGGGTGATTTGGTCCAGCTTATCCAGCTGCTTACGGATGGCGCTGTATCTGTACAGGGGGGACAGAAGAGCAGCAGCTTTAGGGCTGGATGCACACAAACAGCTCTGAATAAGACAGGCAGCAGAGTTTGCTGGGGTGATTCCTGCCACAGCTGTAAATCTAACCACTTGCTGAGGCTATCTTGCAGGAGAGAAGTAAATCTGCTCTAGCCCTGTGGCAGTTTATATCGCAGCCTGCTGTACACCAGCAAGCAGAGCTGTCTAAGCTCACACGCCTTACTGTGAGTGCCCGCAGCAGCAGCAAAGGCCTCTGACAAGCGTCCTTCCCACCGGCACAGCGACAACAGCGGGCACTCGAGGACCACGAGGAGAACCAGAGTAGGTGCTTTTATCCTGCACCCATCAAAGTCAAGGCAGTCAACATCTCTGCAAGTCTATTTCTTACCTGTACGGATTGAGGGTGCACAGCGTCACGGCCGGGAAAGTCAGCCTGTCGGAGTTCAGGTTGAGGTTGAGGTTGACAGGGTAGCTGAAGTACTCCCTGTAGAGGATCCCGAACTGCCAGTACATTAAGCCGAAGGTGAGAAAGAAGAGGACGGACCAGAAGGCTGTCTTCATCTTATTCTTTTTGGAGCACACCAGGCGGATAGCCCCGTGGATGGTGGTGTTGCTGCAGAAGAACTGGAATAGCTCCTGGTAGGAACTGTAGAATTCGATCAGACCCTCCTGCTCCTCTTTCTGTTGCTGCTCCTCTTCTTGCTTACATTGTCCCATTTTCTCCCCTTCTGGCATCTTCCCTGCCTTCACAGACCCACTCTACAGCACAAACTCAGAATTAGTCTCCCAGCAGGACTGTGGCTCCGGGAAGCCATGCCCGCTGCGCAAACCGGCTCTGCATCACCATCCTCCCCAAGCCCCGCTGCTCTCACCCTCTCCTCCCTGACCCCCACCCAGGCTGCAGGTCCCCCTCCGAGTCCTCCCGTCCCACATTTGACGCGGGCTCGATCCTCCCCCGCCAAGACCCCCGGTCCCTCCCGCGGCTGCTCGCCCGCCCGCCCCGGGGGCCGCGGCACTGACGGGGGGCGCGGTGCCCATGGCGGGCGGCGCTGCTCGGGCCGGGACCGGGGCCGGGGCCGGGACCGGGGCCGGCGTGCTCTGCCCAGCGCTGCCGGCTCTCCCGCAGCCTCCCCGGCTGGGCTGGGACCGGTTCCTTTCCAGTTGGAGCCAGCACCCCGCCCGGCTCCTGCCCTGCCAGCCTCTCCCCGCCCCTCCCGCCTGTCCCTCCTGCCTGCCCCCTCCTGCCCCTTCCCCTTCCCTCAGGCGCCGCTCCCGGGGAAGAAAAGCCTCTTTAAACTCTCAAGTGTCGGCGGCGGGGCAGCGGCGGCCGGGGGACGGGGGACACGTCGGGGCGGTGACCTTGGCGGTGCCGGCGGGGTCAAGGCGCTCCCGGGACAGCGGGGCCCCCGGCCCCGAGGGGAGCCCGGCCCCGCCAGGTACGGCCGCCGAACAGCCCCAGCCTCCTCCTCCCATCCCCTCCGGCGGGGACGCGGCGTCCCAGCGAGCCCAGGCGATGCAGAAAGAAAGTTGGCAGCGCTGGTCCCCGAGGCAGCGCCGGCCGGCCGGGAAGCCCCACGGTCCGTCCCCGCCGGCACCCTGCCCTGCCACCGACGGGCGGAGAGGGCCTGGCTGTCACCGCCAAATTGTGCTTTCCAAGGGCAAAGTTTGGGGTGAGGTCTGCGAGGGGCATGAAGCTGGGACAGAGAAGTCAGTGATACACCTCAGTTACCGCATCGCCTTTGCTGGTGCCTTAACTAAAGAAATCTTTTGTGTCCGTAGCTGCCTGGCCCAACCATGAGTGGGAACTTGTTTCGCTGAGCTGTGCCTGGGAAATCAAGGCCTCCCGGCATTACCCAAAACCTTCCAGTGTTTCCTTGGACCACGGAAATGAACACCCTTAGCAAAATGTGACCGAAAGTCCCAAACACTCTCCTGTCATTAAAACCGTGAAACTCCTTTACCAATCTTTTCTCCCAATGATTTTCTTTTAAACTAGCTGTCTCTGAAGTTTTCACTTATTTCTTCTCTTTCTGGTTACCTCCTTCAGATAAGTCCTTGTTCGGAGTCTTTGGTTACTGAATTTTGATCCTTATTGAGTTAGCTGTGGTTTGGTTAGTGACTCAAAATACTCAGCCACTTTCACCTCTTCATATTGCAAAATCCCATGCTTGAAAATGGCAAGCAGTACACTTTTGAGGCCAGCAGTTAAGTGTCAGCGTGCCAGAAACAGCCTTGTGACAGGTGCTTGTTATAAACCTACAGCCACAATTTGCAGCGTTCCGCTAGCTCTGTCCCGTGACAAAGAGCAATGCAAAACAAAAGCGTCGTTTCCCCCTGCAGATCTAAACTTAATTGTATCTCCAGTAAATAGATTTTGAACTTTCATCAAGATAAAACCTGCAAAAAGTGGGTGGTGTGAGGTGAAGGGACTAATATTGTCAAATGCTTATTAAAATGCACCTTCCTCTGCATCCACTTCTGGGGCCCCCAGCTCAGGAAGGACATGGTCCTTTTGGATAGAGTCCAGAGGAGGCCACGAAGATGATCAGTGGGCTGGAGCACCTCTCCTGTGAAGGCAGGCTGCAGGGAGAGAGTTGGGGGTGTTCAGCTTGGAGAAGCGAGGCCTGCAGAGAAACCTTGCTGCAGCCTTCCAGTATCTAACAGGGCTGCAGGAGACCTGGGAAGGGACTGTTTATCAGGACATGCCATGATAGGACAAGGTGGAATGCCTTCAAACTGAAAGAGGATAGGTTTAGATCAGATGTTGGGGAGAAATTTTTCACTGTGAGATTGGCGAGGCACTGGAACAGGTTTCCCGGACAAACTGTAGATGCCGCATCCCTGGAAGCGTTCAAGGCCAGGCTGGATGGGGCTTTGAGCAACCTGATCTAGTGGAAGGTGTCCCTGCCCGTGGCAAGGGGGTTGGAACTGGATGACCTTTAAGGTGCCTTCCAACCCAAACCATTCCATGATTAGAAGTATCCTGCGTTGGGCCGACCGTCCGTGCAGGTCCATACCCTGTTGTATATAGACGAAGCCTGATGAAATAAGGGCCTTGTTGTCCTTGGGATATCATGGCTCAGGCCTGCTACTTTGGCTAAGTAGAAGAGGACTGTGGGAGAGGGACTCACCTGGAATAGGGATATGGGGATGTGAGAGTCGTGCTGCGGAGACTGCTGCATGTCCACATCGTGGTGTATGGTGATTGGCTGACTTGGGCTTGTTGTGCCTTAAAACTGTGTAAACTGATAACCAGCTAACTGCTAGAAAAGTCTGTTTTTTGCAATAAAGTGGGCTTTTGCTGCTTGCCACCATCTTCAGCATCAGTCTTGTGTCCACCACAAAATGGTGACCCTGGATGTGTTAGGGTCAGGGCTGTGGACCTGAGAGCAGCCAGCGATGGAGCTCAGTCAAGCAAAACAGGCGGACCTGAGAGCCTGAAAGTCTGGACGATTTAAGAAAGCAGAGACACCTGACTCCAGGTGAGCAACTGGGATCAGAGACATGGGGGCTCAAATATCAGCAGAAGAAAAATCTGTTTTGAACATTCTTTTGTGAATATTACACAAGAGAGGTATTAAATATGAGAAGCGGGCGCTACGCACTTTGCTCATTTGGTGCAAGAGAAATGGGTGAGAGTGGATGTGCAGACTGATGTACAGACTGCCTTTTTTGTCAAAACATGGGAGGAAGCAGGGCAAGTGTTATGGGAAACAGCTACAAAGGAGGATGAAATAGCCAGAAGACGGCTAACGATGTGGGGCTTGATTCGGGATTCATTGCCGCAATTAAAAGTCGATAGAGAGGCAGCGGTTGCTGCTGCTGTCGTCACCGCCCAACTCAATGAGAGCTTCTCTGTTTAATACCCTCCCTTCCAAAACTTGTTCTATCTTCCTTTGCCTACAAATGACAGGAGGTAGGATTACGGTGAGGAAGAGGTCTGGGGCAAACAACAAAGCACTGGGATGCTAGGTTGCAAAGACAGGATGGACAGAGGCTTGGCAAGGCAGACCCTTACTGATATTACAGTCATTTCTCCACATTGGAGCAGCTTTTATTACAGGTTAGAAAACCATGTACCTTTTTCCTAGATGAGAGAAACCTTGATGTTAAAAACTCCTGTGTGCAGCTGCAGCAGGGAGTCCTAGACAGATACAGATAATGACTCTGGGTATGGATCCAGGACAAGGATCCTGGGAATGGGTCGATCCCCCTGCCCATGGCGCAGCCCCACAGTAGCATCAGGCCCTGCATTTTGCATGATTGGTGCAGCTTTCCCTGTGGAGTGTGTGCTCCCTTTTCAGGAATTTTGATTTGAGGTCTGATTGAACTGAATTTACACTGATTCTTTGCTAATTTATAATGGTGTTAGCTATTACCATGGTAATTAAAAACTTACATACCTGGAAAAATATTTGCAAATGGGTAGTATTTCAGTTTGTGGACAAGAAGGTTCATATTTGTAAGATACAGTGCCTTCTTAGAAAATTCGGGGATCCCTCCTTGCAAATATTTTAGGTCGATGTTAACGGAACAGCAATTAACTTTCAAGCCTGCAGTTGGCACAAGTCGTAAATTAGACATTCTTTTGCTCACATTCCAGGCAAACCTTGAACTTTATCTGCAGTAGCTCTTCGAGACTTAGTTATAATTACAATGTGAAATTCCTCTGCAAAGGCAGACACACTTACCCCAGCTTTACCAGTTCACTTGCTTTTTACCTCGCAGCTTTAACAAGGTAATTTTATTGTGAATCTTTTGGTATCAAAACAGTTTATCAGTCTTACACACCCACTAAAGTAACCAAGTTACTTGTGTAAAACTCATGGCATTATATAACTAAGTTCTTATTGTTTTAGCCTTGAATATTTATACCCCATTGACCTTTATAAGGCCAAGCTCAAATCTATTGTACAGGCAATCTCAAAAAGCTGCAGATTTGCAGGGCAATTTGCCAAAAACTACACTGTTGTCATTTTTCTGAGTAAAGCTGCACTTTAAAAACAAAACAAAACAAAAACAAAAAACAAAACTCTAGCAAAGAGTTACTTACACCAGACAAATCTTCTCTATGAATGCATAAAATCACAACATATTTGGCACACCTTTATAATCTCTCCAGTAAATCCATGTTACTGCTATTTCAGTTACGAAGCAATTGTTTGCTTGCATGTTGTAACTTTGAGGTTCTGTTATATTTAAGTTCTGGCAGGTTAAGATTCTGTTAAATTTAAGATCTGCTAATTTCTGTTAAGATTAATTTCTGTTAATGTCTGCTCATTTGAATTACAAGATACAGTTATTTTGTTATAGAGATAAGATAAAACCAACTGAAATAACTGATGAAACATCAGTAGCCACCTGTTAAAAAATATAAGATAATAAGTTGTGTAAAATATGTGAAGAAACGGTTTCTTAAATCCTTAATTTCATCAAGGATTTTGTGAGTGTAAATGTTTCACACTGATTAATTGACATAATTATTTTTAACTATTGCTGCTGTTTTATCTTCCATAGGTAACACTGAAGGATGAGTAACAATTCCAGATTATGACTGCTCTTAGTTGTAAGCTGTTTAGTAGTTTCTTTCTTTAACTTTTATTCTGTTTTAATGTCATAACATGAATTCACTGAGTTCTTATGACAGGTATTGTCCATAAGATACCGTTTAACTGAGGATAAATGACAAAGCTGGCTACTTTACAAGCTTTAACATATCTTTGTATAGCTATCTGCAAGACATCCACCATTTTAGGAAACTTTCCTAGCTGCTGTTAAGGAGAGGCTTGTTTTTAAGGTATGTTAAGGAAACCCTTCCAGCTAAGGCCTTGGCTGTGGCCAAGCCATGGCTCTACCTGGTCGGGCAGCGCTCCGACAAAGCCAGGTGTTTTTTGCATGAAAACAATACTCCAGTCACTTTGATTTGCCCATTTGGACTCAGGACACTTCTTTTAAAGTGAACTTGGAAACCTTACCTGGGAATGGCTCTCCATGTCCTCGCTAAAAACGAGGCTTGTCAGCTGTTGCAACCTCTGGGTGATAGTATGGTATTTAAGGAATTGATAATGTGTCATTTTTAATTACCATCCTCTCTCTCATGTGCTACTGATTTAGTGTATTTCCTTGCCTATGTCTGCTTAGTGTGAGTTTGTTGCTTTACCGTGTGTATTGTTTTATTTTCATGTTGCCTTCATGTTCATAGTGAGAAATGTGCATGTTGCAAAAAAACACCCAAAAAAGGCATACGGCTCTTCAAGAACATTTAGATAATGCAATATTTACACTAGAAGTTTTGAAAACAAATCATGAAATTTAGTCCCCAGCAGAGCGATACTGCTCTGAGGATTTGCATGTACAGAACCAATTTCTAAAAGCTTCTACATAAAGATTCCCAGTTGGGTGTGCAACGGCAAGGCCCAGCTGATTTACTAACCTAGGGGAGAAGGTGTGCGTGTGTTTCATTGCCAACAGGTCAAAGGTGGCTGCCTGCTCGTCTGGACAAACATTGATTGCCTCCCAGAGGATGAGGCTCAGTGACAAGAAAAGTGACCTAATCAGCATCCAGCTCTTTGGCCGAGGCAGGAGCAGGAGCAGGAGTGCCAAATCATGGCTGTGTCTGGAGACTTACAGGGGCTGCCTGCCAACAGAGGCCTTATGTCATCGTCATGCTGTTGTGTTCCTACTAACCTTCTGCAGTCATTCCCTGTTCCAGGCTTCCAAACAGACAGGCAGTGATGTCAAAGTCAACATTTCCAGCTAATGGACTTCCTCCTGCCTAAACAGCATGGCCCCTGAACTCCAACCATATGAACTTTAGAACAGTAGCCATTTATTGCCACTTCCTAGGAGATCTTGGACATTATCCTTTTGTTCTTCTATACTGTGAGTCTCTTTATCAGTGGCATGGTTGTATTCAATGGGTTTTTATTGATTGTGATCTGTATTCCATGTATCTTATCCTGTGTCCAGCAGATGACCAATAATACTCTTAATAAGGTAATGGCCTTACAAGTGCAAACTGTTTTAACGTCAGGGTACGCAAACCCTTTGCATAGAAAACAGAAAAGGGGGAATTGTTTAGTTGAAGCCTGATGAAATAAGGGCCTTGTTGCCCTTATGAAATCATGGCTCAGGCCTGCTACTTTGGCTAAGTAGAAGAGGACTGTGGGAGAGGGACTCACCTGGAATAGAGATGTAGAGAGATGTGGGAGATGTGCTACAGAGACTGCTGCATGTCCACATAATAGTGTATGGTGATTGGCTGACTTGGGCTTGTTGTGCCTTAAAACTGTGTAAACTGATAACCAGCTAACTGCTAGAAAAGTCTGTTTTTTTGCAATAAAGTGGGCTTTTGATGCTTGCCACCATCTTCAGCGTCAGTCTTGTGTCCACCGTTAGTGCCCCATTTGGGCAGTGCCAGCAGGAAATGTCACTTAGTGGAGGAAGGTGAGCTCTTCTGGCTGGTGCCACTTGCACGTTTCATGTGCTCAGACAGACCTGGAGACTGGGAATTGTGCAGCATTGCTGCTTACAATTACCAGTGGAACCTATGGAGCTCTAATCCAGTCGCTTCACAGAGAGAAACTTGTGTGACTTTTATTATCACAATTTCCTGAAATTGCTGTTACACTAATGGACTAATCTTCCAGTACCACCTCTCTCACTGGAATTGTGACTCTGTCTTACTGGAGTAACAAAAGTTATTTTGCCCCTGAAAATGCCTTTTATGAATGAGTATCTTTTATACTCATTTAAGTTAACAGGACCCACCTAGCAACTACAGACAAATTTGGTGACCTGTAGGCATTCTCTGATTTCCATAGTATGTAAAAGGACTTTAAATTGTCTTCAACTGATCTTTGCAAATTACTTCAGAAATATGGTCCTCTTTGTTGGTGTGAGACAAAGGTAACTTACATTTTTTGTTTTCTTTTGAGGTGAGGAATAATTAAGACCTCAGACATCTGGACTGATTTGCTGTATTCAATGACAGTCTAAAACAATTTTCCCAGCATTTTGTCATAGCTGACAATTTCCATCACCATGTTGTTTGGGAGAACTTTTGGCCTTTGACCAGATTTGGACAAGAATAGCAGATAATGATAATACCCATGTATCTGTGCATCTCTCCGTACACATACACATCTAAATGTATTTTTCAGAAGACTTTACCCGTGTGTTGTTTGGGGTTTTTTAAGAATTGAAAAGTCATTTACTGGCCCTTTGACCATTTCCAGTGGCCGTGACAGCTGTGCTCTGTGCAATTCCCCTTTCCCTCTTTGTCCCCCCGGTGTGCTGCTCGGCTGCTGTGCGTTATCTGCTGCTGGGGCACACCTTGGAGCAGGTACCAGCCCTGAGGTGACTTCCAGCCGTGCGAATATCACCTTTGGCCGTGGCTCTGTAAAAGTGCCTGTGTCCCCATGGTCACACAGGCGTGCTGCAGATCGACTGCCAATGCACAAAGGGACCAAAAATTTATCTTTAACATCGCTACAAACACAATTATCACTTGATTCCTCAAATACTTTAGAGTCAATGCAGACAAGTCTCCTGTTGCCAGCTCGGCTGCCAGTCTCAGTCTCCATCAGAAGAATATCAGAATTTGCTAACTCTTCAGGCTTGGGTTTTTTCAATTGTTACTTACATCTTCCCAGTTTTTGTGCTGGTTTATTTATTTTTTTTTTCGTAGTGTGTACATGAAGTAGATCACAGAAGTGACCATTTTCTCACCCAGCTTGTTGGTCATAAATGGTACCATTTTCCTCAGGCACACTGCACTGAAACAGAAGTCAGTGGTAAGGAGTTATTGGTGCAGTTTGCAAAAGCAACTCCTGTTGATCATTTAGGTGATTGGGTTCACCCCTCCCTCAAGCTTTCCTCACACAAGAGTCTTCTGAGCATTTTGCCCATCCACAACTTTCTGGATATTTCCATCCAGAGGTATTGACCTATCAAGGTGAGTCACACCTGATGGAACTGGTTTTGACAGTGATGGTTATTACCCTCACTGCTATTCAGGCTCAGCAATTATGGGATAATTTGTCTTCTGAAATCCCAAGTCTTGCAACAGAATGAAAGATCTTCCATCAGGCACTACAAATCATCTTTGGAAGTTTTTGTTCATCATATTTGCTCCACCTCTAACAACATTTTAAATCCAAGGAGCTTTATGCTGAGAAGATCCTTGTCACTAGTTCCTTTTCTTGTGAAATGGGAAGCGCCCTGTTGTTCTGGGCAGTGCTTCTGTATATTTCATCTTCACAAGCTCTGAATGCATGATTGCTTTTTATTGCTACTGAACAACCTTTGAGTAAACATGAATCACTCTTTATGGCACCAAATTTGAAATGTTTCCTTACCAGCTACGTAGATTATCTGCCCAGGTAGGAATTTGATAATGATCTGTAGTGCACATAACATTTTAAAATAGAACAAGCTTGTTTTCCACACACTGCTACTGTCCCTGCTGTCATGGGGAAAAAAAAAAAAAACCACAAAACAACAAAAAACCAAAAAAACCAAAAAACCAAAGAAAAATCTCTCCCTTTCTGGTATGGATTCCAAGTGTAACAAATTATACATGTTTTTGAGCTGCTTGTAAGACCTTTGATCCATTTAATTCTTTCATATATCTGTAAATTCAATTGTACTTTCCTTCTGCAACAAAGCAAAAGCCAGTGATTATTTTGGGATTATTTCTGGATAACCTGCACTGCTTATATTTTTCTGCATTAAAACTAGTGATCTGAACAGTCAAGGAATAGCATCATGGATGTTGCTGTAAGTTTGTTTGGCCAAAGAAGCCCCAGCACAGTAGGTGGCAAAGATGGGTGGATGTGAGGCTGCACATCCAAAGACTGCTGTCTTCAGCAGGGAGGTGTTTCCCTCGGGGTGCAGGGGCTCCCTGGGAGCAGAGGTGGTGATCTCCAAAGAGGGTCATTGTTAAAAAGCCATCAGGGATTTGCAGACCACTCTACCTCTCTCTAGGTGTTGAATGCCTTCTCTCTTGCTACTGATGTAACTTGCCAGGCAGCAGTGGTGTCTGTCCCAAATAAGCAGCAAGAGCATGTCCATGTACACAATTCCTCTCTTTCATGTCCCCAGGAAGCTGATTCTCAGTGCATGTCTTCATTTGTACCTTGTAGGAGCAGCGTGGCTGCAGAGAACCACTCTGGTGAAGCAAAAGGGAGCCCCAGGGGAAAACTGAAGCTCTGTGTGTTATCTGTACCTTTCAGCATGAAAGACGGGAAACTACTGGGCAGAATCATGAAAATAAAATATTGTAGGACTGAGAAAGTCCTGCTGGAGACTGGGTGGAGGGAACCCAGTCTCTCTTCCTAGGAGAATGAAGTCAAGGTGGGTGGACCCCAGAAGACTTATCTGGCAAACCTGAATTAGCTTCTGAAAGATGTAGCTGACTCCCATCTGTCATCTATATTTCAGGGTAAGGGATATTGTTTCTTGGAAATGGTGTATGAGGCAGGGTGCTGAAGAAGCCCAGCGACCCAGACTCTTTAGCCACACAACTTTGTGTCCAAGCCAGCTGCCATCTTCATTACTTGTGACCCTGCACGAGAGAATCAGAGTCACCAAACTCTACCTCTGCTGCACATCCTCTCATGGAGGATGTCCCAGCCAGATCCACAGCTCCCCAGACACCGATCTCACTCCAGTCCTGCTGCTATGGGACCCAGTGTGGGAATGGCCAGATCAAAATTCCCACCCAGTGGCGCAGCTAAGCTAACGCACATCTGGAAGCTGGGTGGACAGTCCAGGCTGGAACAGCAGCCAGCAAACCTATAGGACTGGTTCTGCATCTGCCTTGTCCTGAGGGGCAATTAATAAGTGGGCAATCAAGATGGAGCCTCTTTGACGTCCCCCCACCCTCCCCTGCTCTCCCCAGGTGAAATCTTCAATTTCCTCATTCCAGCCCGAACAATATAACCATTATCACAGCCACCTGACTCCTTGGCTCTCTGTCCCCACCCCTTTCCTGATCTCTCCTGCCCGTTCCTGGAGATCAGAGGCAGAAGGAGCCACCTCAGACCAGTTTTTCATCCGGCAGCTGCTGCTCCCCAGCCAGCAGAGATGGCAGGGCTGGGGCTGGTCCCCTGCGAGCCCGAGGCAGCAGCTGCCTCTGCACAGCTTGGTGGACACAAGTGCTCCCTGCTGCCTGCCTGCAGCTTTACCAGAGCTGGTGACAGGACAGCCTTGCTTATGTTCAGTTTGATTTTTGACACTGCCTCATGTGATTCTCCAAATGCCCTCCCCAGGCACTCCCATCCCAGTGGTTTCATGTTGCTTCTGCTTCTCGGCTCTGCTGATGGTGATCTCTCCTCTGGAATACAAGCCAAAACCTATACCCTTGAAAAGGGAATCCAAATGTAATTAAGCCCTTAAGAAGAAAAGTCAATCTGTAAATCCTGATTCTTTTCTGGGCAAGGCCAGATTTCATAGCCAAATGGCCCAAGGGAGCACCTCCCACCACACCCTTCTCAAAAGGAGGAGCAGAAGGCATCACCCCCACTTTCCAGTCTCCCTTTTATTTGTTCCAATGTTCAATTCATTCTTCTGCTTGAGAGGTTTTATGTCTTCCCTTGCGAGATCTCAGGCCAGCAGTGATGCAATGGTCTGGAAATGGTCTGAAAGGTCTGGAATGGCCCAGGAGGCAAAGAACCTAAATTTTGTTCAAGCTGTAGCTTGATAAATTCAAGTGAAGCATTAGGTAACAAGATACTCTTTGGTGTTGTCTTGGTTTTTATAAAGCAGTAATCTCATGTTTGTCCTCTGTAGGACTCAGAATATCTGCATTCATTCATATTAATTTTTTTCTGTTCGTTTCATCCTTTCTTTTAAGCAGAAAAGGTTGGCCAACAAAACGTGAATTGTAGTCAAGCCATGTGACTACTTCTAGTGATAGTGAGAAGAGTGACATTTCTTCATTATAATCACTCTTCCATTCTGTCATTTCTTCTTTTAACTCTATATCAAGATTTCAGCTGCTTCAGATACATCTCATGTACTGAGAAGTTTGTACACCTTGGTGAATTTTGGGGTTGGGAAGGGATTTGCATTAAGTGAGACACATAGGTTGTTTTTTTAGAGAAAGAATCTTCCTCTCTACCTTGAAAAATGGTCCACTTCAAGGGATCTGAGGCTTTTTGTCTTTCATATCCCCTGCCAGTAAAGAATCTCAAAGTATTTGCTCCTGGTATGAGGATGTGCATGTTTATCAGCTGAGGGAATTGATCTCTCATGCTAAAGACTTAATAAAATGTTGATGGTATTTCATGGGAGGACAGGTCTGTGAGGATGATTTAGGTATGTACAGAAATATTAAAGAAGGAAAAACGAGAAATTTGTAAAGAAACCAATACTAAATGAACACAGGGTTCAGAACTGTTTTAAAAAATGGAAAATTACAAAAAGTAGGATTGAAAACAAGGGAAGGAGAGGGAGCTGAATGGCAAGAACAGTAGTGAACTAATTCAAAAAGAGAAGAAAGTTGTGCCCTCCTTCTCTGCAAGCTGCACCTGGATATGGTGGGAAATCAGTGTTACCACCCCACAGAGCCCCCTGCCACTGCCCTTCATTTGTCCCTGAGCCCTTTTGCCTCCTCTTGTCACCACACCACTACCTGCTGGGGCAGGGTTGCTGTTCCCTCTTACTCCTCTCTCACCCTCTCTCTGACATTCCAGCGCCCAGCACTGATGCCCCAGCTGTTTTCTGCTGCGTGTCCAAAAGTGTCACCCCTTTCACATTTTCATCACCTGAGTTCACTCCTGCCACATTTTGCCATCCTCAGTCACTGGGCACGTTCATGGGCTGAAAAATGGGGAGAACTTTTCTGTAGCCCACCTTTGCTTGTGGGCTACAGAAACACTTGTCCAGTGGGGTAAGGGAAGTTCCAAAAAGCATCTGGGGTTGTCCACAACTGGAAAACTAGAGAAACTTTGTAATATTGCATATAGAAAGGCAGTAAGCTGGGTCAAACAAGGACCAGCTAGGAAAAGGAATCAAAACTAACAGATCTCTCTTGAAACGCATCAGGCACCTGCCAGATGTTCTGAAGGGCAAAACAGTGATCAGGCTGTGCAGGGAGTGCCCAGGGGAGATAAGGCCATCCCAGACACCTCTGCAGCCTGTGTGAAGCGCTGAGTGATGAGATCAGGGTGGCAGAACCCATTCTTCAGCAGGGTGGGGTTTGCCAGCCAACGTGTCTGAAACTGAAGCGGCTGCCGGAAAAGGCTGTTCTACACACTGACAAAGCAAACAGTAACAACTTGCTGGGAGCAATGGCACTTGTCCAAGAGTCTTAAAGGATCTCTGGAGTAAAATGGCTGAAACTGCTCCGAGCAGTGTGTAAGCCAATGTCCACCCCCAGCGTGGTGCCTCAGGAGGGGAGAGGGCCGAATGTGATGCCCCAGTTTGGCCAGGGGCAGGTGGTGGAACAGTTTCTGGGGCTTGTTTGGGCTCCAGATGAATAAAAAAGTGAGAGATTAGTACAGCTAGAGACTAAGAGAGTCTGGAGCAGCCTGGCACACTACTCCATGGTGCTTATGTCTCCAGCAGGACATCCATACTGTCCTCTGCCAACCTGACAGTATGTGTGCTCTGGTCCGCTCCTGAAGGTTTGGATGCATGTTTGGATGAATGCTGCCTGTGGTACTGGAGCCTGCCAGGACTTGTGGAGTGGTTGGCTCTTGCTGCAGGACAAAAGAGATGTGGTGGTCCAGGTGCTTTGACCCAGCAAGGGGTGAAGGGGACAGCAGCAGAGACAGAGGGCTGTGTTTGTGTTTCTTTCCTCTCCTTTCTCCTTTCCTGATTCAGAAGAAGGAGCTCCCAATGCTGCAACCTTCCTGAGGACATGGGTGAGGATGTTCCCCATTGCTCTGCTGTCTCTCCTCACCAGGGGCTGCTGCCAACTGCTGCTGCTCCTGGAGCCTGAAATCAGCCCTCTCCACTCCAGACAGGCTTTTTGAACTTCTTGGTTAATTTTTAACCCGGAGAGAATATCTGCCATTTTTCAGCATCTGCTCATCACTCATTGAAGGAAAAGCATGGGAACCCACCTGGGTGTGCTGAGAGAAGTGGAATTTTCAACTGACCTCGGAGGAGGAGCATGTTTTTGCAGTGGGTGGGAGCTGGACTGACTTAATGTTATATATCACGCTCTGGAGGGAAGCATGAGTCCTGTGTTTGTCCGGGACACAATTCAGAGCTGGAGGCCTTGAGAAATAAAAAGACTGATCCTTTTCTTCTTCTTTTGTTTGTGGGTTTTTTGAGAGGCAGAGAATATGAAATGTTACAGGCACTTTGTTGTCCATTGTAGCTTGTCACTGCTCATGTTACTGAAGTCCAGGTGAAGCACACGTCAGAGAAAGTGTTCAGTGCAGAAGATTGGTGTCACTAGGAGAAGCAAACACGAAGCACTAGTGAGGACGTGCCTTTGGTCAGAATTCAGTACTCTTCAGGGAGTTGTATCCTTGTAACCCTTCAGACCCAATAAAGCGTTCTTTGCAGTCTGGTCTGCGGTGAACTTGGCATGTTCACCGCAGTTACATGTGAGGGTGAGCACAACTCTCAAGGCTTCTGGCATTTTCAGAGATGCCAAGAATCAGAGAATGGTTTGGGTTGTCAGGGACCTTAAAGATCATCTAGTCCCAAGCCATTGGGCAGGGTCACCTTTCACTGGGCCATGTTGCTCAGAGCTCCATCCAGCACTCTCACGTGTTTCTGGAGTGACATCTCTACGGCTTGAAAAGCAATCCTTGGTGAGCCCTGTCTTTCCTGTGGTGCACGTACACTGAATTCCGGTGTCACAGAGGTGGCAGGTGCGTGGCTGGTGGGGGCCAGCACACTGACCTGGAGGGCTGGGAGTGGCCTCTCCTGTTCTTGTGCCTGCCAAGCTCCAGAAAAGGGCTTTGGCTGAACACGGTGCCTGTGCTGCCGTAGCTGTGCTGCCCACGGCTTTGGAAGCACTGCAGAATGTGTGGCTGTGATATAATGTGAGGTTGAAGCAAACACAGTTTATTTAAATTATTTACCTCTGCTCAGTGTATGCTTTCTTGGAGGCAGCTGAGCTCCAGTTCTGTTCATAAAGTGCTTCTAAACCAATGTAGTTAAACGGCTGAATATATTTTGCTAACTAAAATTGAATGAGCAGAGGCATAATCAAACACATGGAACCTATGGGGAAAATATAATCTTGAGCTTTGCTTTACTCTTTGAAAAATATCTACTCTTTTAATACCACCTTAGATGTTCTGGCTTGTCCATATCCACAAAACAATGCAGCCACAGCCTCCAAGTAATCTTTGTTGGCTTGAGTGCAAAGAACTTAATCTTTTGTTTTGCAGGTTGACAAAACATGTATAAAATTTTGTATCCTGTATCCAACAATTCTACTAAGGAGCTAGTTTTAAAGGCCTAAATTTAATATTTATTTGCACTGACACAGTGTGCCTTACAATGGGCTGGTGTGCCCAGCAGCTAATCAGATGATGACCAGATTCCTGCCCCATGATCCACGTGGCCAGGCAGTGATGCCATGTGGCACTTGGCCACGGCACATTTGACCTTGGAAGGCAGCGTGGCTGTCTCCCAGAGAAGCAGAAGGACTAATATTATTTATCCCTGTCTTCTTAATGCAATCAACTTTATATTTGATGCACTCTTATTCTCAGTGACATTTTATGTAATGTGTTTTATATTTAAAATTGAATGAATATTGCTGTTAAGCACAAGGTCACCTTGTTTATCAGTGAGTATTACTTTTTTCTGCTTCAGAGTATCTACTTCACTTGTTTTTGTGATTTAAATCCAGCTTGAGACCTTCAGGGATACAGTAATTGCAGTGGGGAGTATCAGAGAGCAGGTAGTCAAACAAAATCAAATGCCATGGTATATTTCTCCTTATGAGGAATACGGCCACTCCTAATGCATTTCTTCCATATCTCCATTATTTTTCCTTCCTTCCAAGTCAGTTTATGGGCCAAAAAGGCAGACAAACTGCCAGCTCTCATTTCCGGTGTAATGCAGGCCTTGGAATTTTACCCAGTGCCTCTTTTCAATGATGTAATTAATTTTAAATTATACATTTATAATTGTTGTTATGAAAGGACAGCTTGAAAAAACTATCCTGACCTTTATTTGAATACCTTGAAAGATAGTCTACCCCTTTGGCTGACTGCTAGCTAGGACAGTCATCCTCACTGCTGGGGATGTGATGTCTTACTGCTCTGAGTACTCTTACTCTGCACAAAACTGGCTGTGGTTGATTCTCACCGTGCCTTGCCGCCCAGGTGACGGTGCCCCCAGCACTCTGTGTTTTCTGTGCTGTGACTGAGACATACTGGTTTAGCTAGACCAGAGCAATGGCTCAGAGTGTGTCCCCTGTCAGGCGTTGTCTGACCTTCCCGATTGCTCCTGTCATTTTGCTCTGGACCCTCTCCAGGCTTTCAGGATAATGAAGAGCCGTGTGGGCGGCTGCTCTGTGGGTGGGTGCTGCAGCTTCAGCCTCTGCTGGGCTTTCAGCTCCGCACTGTCGGTCACAGGTGACGGTGGCTTCTCCAGTGGCTGCCAGCGAGGCTCCTGCTCTTGGCAGCTTGTCCTTCCTCGCTGTCTGCACAGTCAGCCAGCGGTCACCTCCCACCTGGGGGTGTCCGGGGCTGTCCGAGTCCAGCGGGGCGTCCACGAAGCTCCCGTGAGTCCTGAGCCAGAACCAAAAGTGAAGAGGAAAGGATATGAGCAAAAACCGCTTCCACCAGCAGCTACACTGTGCCCCTGGTCACTCTTAGGTGTTCCCACAGGTCAGACAACTCAGAGGGATTCAAGGATTGAATTGAGGGAGCATGGTGGTGCAGGACCTGAAGAGACTCCACTAACACCCCTGAGCATCCTGTCTTGGCTGGGGATGTTCACCTGGCCAGGTGACTCGTGCACATCTGAAGGACTCCCTCTCCTTTAGCTACTGACCTTGACATTTGCGAATTTTATCAACAATGATTTTTACAGTTGTATCTCCTGGTGCAATTATTGAACAGCACAGTTCTTGCAGAGAGACACATATTTTCAGCAGTGATTGGTTCTTCTTTTTGGACAATGAAGTTTTGCCTGTTAGCTGCTAATTAATCCATGTAATGCAAATTGTGATGTATACAGATGCTATCCTTTTTTTTCTTCAGAGTTTACAAGTTTCTTGATTTGTTTGCACCAGTGATTTCATCAACCAAATGTATTATTTTGTGAAAGAATGAAGTCAGGTTTGTTTCTCACAACTTTTTTTTAAATACTAAATTATGAAAATTATTTTAATTGTTGGAGCATCTGCTAGCTAACTTGTAATAACTTCACCCTCTCTTACCTATGATTATTAAAACAGAACCATCTAACAGTCAGGTGTCATCTCACTTTATGTCTCTGGACACTGGCACATGTTTTTCCAAGACCTTGGGATTTCTCTAGTACACCAGGACTTTTAAATTTCTCTAGTATACCAAAGTCCATTGGGCCAGATGCCTCCTCAGTCAAATACTTCTATGATTTTGAGATGCAAATTTGCTTCAAATACTGATGTGAAAATACTTATGCTTGGTAGATGCTGTTAAAACTTTCCTTAGTTTGCAGAAAGATGAAGAAGATTTTTATGATCCTCTTGTACTGTGAATACACAAATCAATTTATTTTTGTATGCAAATGACTAACTTTTCTGTATCAAGAAGCCTCCATCAAAAGTCATCACTATCAACAGTTTTACCTGTAGCCACCCAGTAAGAGCCTAGGCTCTCACTGCTATTTCTTAGTTTTCAATATATTTTGAAAAAAGCTGCTTCCAAGTGCCGTTAGCACTTGCAGCAATCCAGTTTTTCCAGATTATTTTGAATGCTCCTTATCACCTTGTATGCTTCATAAATTCTCACTTTTATTGTGTGCCATGTACCTTCTTTCCATACCCTTTCCTTCTGCTTTTTTCCCCCGCTGTTGGTTTTATACAAGATTTCTAAGTGTTAACCTTCAAATTCCCTGTTAGGTCAGAAAAGGGCTAAAGGGCTGCATTGTGTCTGTCTTTTTTTTCACAACAACAGAGACACAGATCTTCTTCATCTTGTAAACTCCCAGCAGTGAAATGAAAATAAAAATTTTATTGCAGCTTTCACCTGGGGAGTCCTATTTTTTTGATTGCTTGATTTGCCATCAGTTTAACCCATAACTTCCCCTGCTTGAGGACTTACCATTTTGAAATACCAATTTTTGCCTACATATATGCGCAGCTTCACCCATAAAATGCATAAATACATAAAGGTCTTGGTTAATGCCTTGTAATGTACTTCTATACATCTACAGGTACACATCTACATACATGTTGTGTATCTACTTACAACATGTACACATACATGCCTGTACCTGCATTTCCACATCATGCATGCATGTATGCAGGCATACAAACACACCTGTATGCGATGTATTTTTCTCTGAAACCAGAGAAAAATAAAAGTGTGTGCCTGTTCCCTGTAAGACAGCCATGCAGCACAGAGCTGAGGCTGTCCAGGCTGCCCTCCCTGGATAAAGATCTGTTTTTCTGTGAGTCCATCCCTGCATGGTCACTCAGCTCCTCCACCAAGGGCAGCCCTCCCCCTCCCATACCAGCCAAGCACTCTGTTAATATTTGGACAGGGCTGGCTTTTCTGAGCAGGATGTGTCAAGGGACAGGAGGCAAAGGACTGCAGGTGAGTGGCACAAAGGTGTCCTCTATTCTGAAGCCCTTCCATGTTGCTGAGGCTTTGGTTTATCTGAAAAGAAGAGAGAAACAATAAAAGAAGTAAAATGCAGTAAGACCAAAGCAGTGCAAAACATTACCTCATGCTGCCTGCCACCAGAAATGAGTCTCCAGCTCATCCTCTCCCTGCAGGATCCTGGGATATCCTGCCCTCCATCTCTTCTAAGCAGCAGTGCAGGGGACAGGCAGGTGCTCTTCTCTGCATCTCGACCACAAGGGAAGAAGCTCAGCATTTTAAACTCCCACTGTTCTTCTCCTGAGCACAGTGAAGAGGTCAGGGATGATGACAGCAGCAATAATATCCCCCACCTGTCCTTGGGATGTCCCTTGCTCTGCAGAGGAAGAGAAGGGTCATTGATGTTGCGTTGTCTGGAGCAGTGGAGGACCCAGTGAGTTGTCACAGCTAAAACAACACAGCAGGTGGCCGTGTGCGTGCTCCTGTCACACGTGTGACGGGAAACAAGTGAGCCAAAGCCACACGGGCCCAGGGCCAGGTTTGCTGGCTGCACTGATGTGTCATAACTCGTTAAACTGCAGGCATGGCTTGCTGTTCCCTGCTGGGTCAGAAGGAGAGGCAGGAGCAATGTGGCATCAGCAAGGAGAGTGCCAACCCCAGCAGCTCCAACAGGGGGAAGCATTTTTTGCTATAGCTCTCTAGTAGCTTCAGCATCCAGCTGAACACTGGGTGCAGCTGTGTGCCTAACTCCTTGGGGCTTGGCCACTTTCTTGTGCCTGTCCACTGGGGTCCAGCCCACTTGCTACAGACTTTTGTTCTGTTGCTTCACCTTCACTCATAAAATCTCTTTTCCCCTGAAGGAAATGAGATGTTTGCTCCCTCAGAGCCTCAGGGAGTTAAATAAAAGCTGAAGAAGTGAAAGGGTAGAGAAGGACAGAGAGAATGGGTATGAGAGGACACCAGAAAGAAACCATGGGGAACCAGGAACATGTGGAGTGACTCAGAGGTTTTGATCCCCATGGTGGGTAGATGAGGTGTGGGGAGGTCTGGGCAGGATGAAGCACTTGTCCCTCTGCCCCTGACGCCCACCTGGTGCCTTGGTGAGATGGGCACTCACAGAGATGGGCAGCTCTAGGTGGCTGGAGCCTGTGCTGGGACTGAGCTAATGCTGAGGCAGGAGGCGATGCTGGAGGGGCCATCTCAGCTTTGCCAGTACCTGGAGAAATGTGTGTTTGGGAGAGGAATTTCTGTTTTGGGGCAGGTCAGACTAGTCTTCACATCGTTCTCAAATGATGCCACTGCTGGAATGACGTGAACTCTTGGGAAGTTCTGGAGGAGGTAAACAGGGAATTGATTTATTGGTAGCACAGTACAAAAGTCTGTGACAATGGAAAGAAGTTGAGCAGCCTGTGACGATGGGTGTTGGGAGCAGTGGTAGGAGGGTGCAGGGCAGTTTCAGTTCCTGAGGACAGGGGACTCTTGTTGCCCCCCAGGCATTTCCCTTCCTCACTGGCAAACACAGCTGGGTGATTGCTGGGCTTGGTGCTTTGGGGTGGACACACGAACAAATGCTAGATCTCTTGTCTCCCAGGCTCAGTCCTTGCAGCCAAGGGATGGGTCCCCATTTCTCAGCAGCTTCAATACAGCCTCATTGACTTTTGGCCACCTGGTCACCTGTTGCCAATTGTGTTCCCTCCTTGGCTGCTGCAGTGGGTTTTTCTGAGCAGCAGGACAGTGCTGACCCTGCTGGAGAGCCACAGAGTGACCATGAGCCAGGACACAGGGCAGGGCCCTCACCAGCCTGCTGAAAGCTGTGTGTGGGGATCTCAGGGTCCACCTCCTCCCCATCCTAGACCACACACAGCAGGGATTCTGCATGGGGGATGGATACTGACTGTCAGTGGATCCCTCTCACCCTGTACCATTTTCCTCTCTGGAAGAGCATTCATCTTTGGGAGGACCCTCTTTTCACTGGGTGACCTTCACTACAGGGGTGGGGGTGCAAGAGAAGCCCCACGCTTGCCACCAGAGCTGCTTCACTTTCACTCTGACAAAGCTGCAGGGAAAAAAACCCTACATTTAAACCTATAAACTCTTCCTGCACCAAGCTTGGGAGCCTGGAGGCAGCAGGGAAATGAGGCACAACCACTGGGGTCGAGGAGACCTTCCCAACCTGCAGTGTTTGAAAGCAGTCACCTCTCTGCATATTTGCTTTTTAGACTCCTTTATCTTTGTGAAAAACTTGGAGGCTGAAGTGGGTTTCTCTTTTTCTTTTTCTTTTTCTTTTTTTCTTTTTCTTCCCTGCAAAACCTTCTTCAGCTGGAAAGAAGATGGTTGCTCTGCAGTGTCATGAGCCAGCTCCAGCTCCCCTTTAGCCCAGTGGGCGTGTAGTGCCACCAGCAGCTGCCAATTCAGCCCTGGCTTTGCAGGAAGAAACGTCAGTGGGGATAAAAGAAGCTGCGAGAAAGGAAATGGATGAGCTCTGAGGGAGTTTAACTGAATTTTCTCTGTCTTTCAAACACACAGGGAGAAGCTGGCTGCTTCTCTGCTGGTCTGTTTCCTCTCCTCACAGTAACAGAACTTACCCTCGCTGTGGCCACCTAAAATCGTGGATACACATCTGCAGGAAACCATGATAACCACCAGACACAGCTCAGAGGTCTGGATAGAGCCTTACCCTTTGCATCCCAGTCCCTTCCTCACCCACCAGTTCAGTCCTGCTTGGAAAAGCCTCACAAGGAATATTAACTCTTCCTGAAGAAGCTATGCTTAGGGGCCTTGAGCTGTCAGATGTGGCCAGCTGCTCTGCCTGGTGCTCCCACTGCCTCTCCAGGGTAAGATCACACACCTACCAGCACACCCTGTGAGTCCCTGCCAGTCTGAGGTGCACTCACCTGTGCTCCCTGGCCCTACAGGTTATTTTCCAGCACTATCCATGCTCTCAGAGGGGCACCCACATATTCCAACAAAGCACAGCTTTACCATGAAGGCGTCGAGTTCAAGGGAGCCATTCAGTGGTGCTACAGCTGCTGGGAGAGCACTGTGGATCTGTTTTCCTACTCAGGGAGATCAAAACCTGCTAAATCACTATGTGATGACAGATAAGGAGGTATCAGTGAGCAGAGGCCTAGACATCAAGGGGAGAGAATACATTCATTGTGATGAGAGAAGCAGCAGCAGACAAAAGCAGCAGCCAAAGGACCATCTAGTAAGGGAAGCAGGTGAGGCCAGGGCAGCAGATGCCGGTGCACTGAGGGAATCTCAAGTGATGCTGTGGAATCAGAGGAGTGATGCTGGGAGGAGACTCCAGAGGTCTCTGCTCCAACCTCTGACTCACTCTCAGGTCACCATAATTTTGTCTAACCAAATCTGGAAACCTTCCAAGAGTGGAGATACTGCCACCTTTCTGGGGACTTGTTCCAGTGCTGCTTTTTTGCCCTTCTGGTAAAAAGCTCGTTCCTGAGGTTCAGCCTGAACATACCAAGTTTCAGCTTGTTGCCACTGACCCTTGATCACATCATCTGCTACTATTGAGAAGACCTTAGCTCCATTATCTTTGTAATCACCTTCCAGATATTGGTAGGAAACAACACAGGGTGTAAACTAGACACCAGGCAAGTACCAGCGGAGATACTGCCACCTTTCTGGGGACCTGTTCCAGTGCTGCTTTTTTACCCTTCTGGACAGTTGCCACTGTCCCTTGATCACATCAGCTGCTACTATTGAGAAGACCTTGGCTCCATTATCTTTGTAATCACCTTCTAGATATTGGTAGGAAACAACACAGGGTGTAAACTAGATACCAGGCAAGTACCAGGAACACGGTAGTTTAACAGTCATCTCTGGTGTAAAAAATTCTGCTGTTCAGGGCTGGTAGAAAGGAAAATAAAACCAGTTCATTAATATCACATGCACGATGTTACAGGTTGTTTAGATGGAACTCAGAAAGCTAAAAGAGGCTTTTCTCTGGTGCAGCTCAGTGCCAGCCATGAACTGCTTGAGTTCATACCTGGGTATGTAAGGAGAGAGCAAATATTGAAAGAGATAAACCCCAGTAAGGACTCTGCCAACATGGGGAAAATAGCTTCAGAGTTATGGACCAGTGAATCATCTCTCATCATCATAATGGGCCTCAGGCCTGTGATTCTCAGCATGACACGACAAATTCTGTCACCAAACCATCACTGAACTTACAAAAGATTTGTTAGCTGTAAATAGCAATTAAGTCATAGAGCAGGTGGCCATCAAAAATAAATTTGGAGCTGTGATCATAATTTCCTTACATATAAATTCTGTGGGAAGATAAATAAGAATAAGCCTGCACTGCACATGCATGTTTTGTTTCAAAAGAAATTAAACCCCAAGGAATTTGAGACTCTTTAGTGTGGAATGCAGGAAACTGCATGTGAAAGATGCTCAGAATTTCTGACAGAGATCTGGAACCTGCAAAGCAAAGAAGCAAAAGCCCCTCTGTAGCTACCTGGATGAACAACCACAAAGTGAAGGGTAAGGACAAAACTTTTCTTCATATGTTTGTAGATATAATGTAGCATTAATCTGGAAAATGGATTTTTTAAAGAAGAGATAGCTTTTCATTTAAGTAAATAACTGAACCAGGAAGGAGAAAGTGGCTTGCAAAGAAGATGAGGTCAAACCTAAAAATATTTGTTAAATAAATATAAAACATACATAAATAAAAGTCTTCAACCAGGAAAATGATAATGAAGAGCAGAGCAGAGGACAGGAGCATAATGAATATGAGAGTACAGGAACTGCCACACCTGATTTGAAGGCAAAACATACATTTATGTGATGAAGTCAAGAAAAAAAGCCAAGACCTGAATTTGAATGGATTTTTTTATACCATAATAATTTTTATTCCTAAGAATGCAACAAGGAGTTACAGAGTTTCACAAAACAACAGGCACTGTTCAGATAAACATCACCTTATCTGTGCTCTCTCAGTTTTGGGAGTTGGAGGTCCATCAAAAAAATCTGCCCTTCAACCCAGACTTAGGATACATGTCAGTAGGTCACTTGCCCTTTCACCCCTTAAAAATTATCATCTGCCCCATGTTACTGTATAGCACCAGTTGGGAATTTCCAGAGTCTTTGTCAAGGAAATGCTTTTATCCGGAAAACCTCTGGTTTTGGCAGCACATCCCAACTCCTTTCATTCCTGTGCCCTTTCACCTGTCTCCTCTGGCCTCTCCTGACACCACCTACAAAGAGGCAGGTCTCTCTATCCAAACCCATTACCTTTTCTCTTTCCTGTCTTCTCTTGTTATGAGTTTTTTTGCCCTGCTCTGACCTTTCTGATTTCCACGATTCCTTCATTTCACTTCCACTCTTCCAGTGAGAGGAAACACTGCAAGACACATCAGCCTGGAGTGTGTGGAGTATTGCTCTTGCGCTTCACAGGACTTGTGGACAGCACAAACAAGATCAAAGTCATGAAGATCCAGAGTGTGGGGGCTGGACTGAGAGCAACATCAATGCTCTGCTGGAATTGGATCCCCTTTTCCAGTTCAGACCCTGCCAAAACAATAGACTATTTTGAAAAACACCACATACTCAGTTTCTTCTAATCAAATTACTCAAGCTGAGATTTAACCAGTTTTCTTTTCCAAATTATAAACTCAAACCAGGAGCTAAGGACTTGCTGAACCCAAACCAGAGCCTCTCACCTTTTAAATAAGCCAGCATTGTGCTCACCAAGACACACAGTGCAGGAAAATTCAGTTCCTTCCAGCTCCTAAATCTGCTGATTCTGCTAATGGCAGGACCATCAACACTGAGCTAGCTTGGCATGTCCCTTAGATTAATAAAACTGCATCTGACACCAGCTCACAGCTCTCCACTCCTGGTAAGGCTGGGGTGAAGTGAGAAGCAGCTCCCTGCTGACATTGGCCAGGTGGGTATGCAGAAATGCAAAGGTGATCTCCCCTTCCCTGTACAGCTTTGCCTCTCCCAGATCAGGTTGACTAGACTAACCTGAAGATTTTGGCTGTGGATTTTCAGCTTTGACTGGATATGCTGAAAGTTACTTAATCAAATTTACAGTTTATAGAAATACACCTATATATTCACAGGAGCAAATATGTCTCTCTGTGAATGAGCACTCTGTGTCTCTCCAGCATGCCCTGTAGGAATACCAGAAGGAAAATGATCCTGGATGTTCCATGCACACCCTGGCTGATCCCACGAGGTAGAGGTTGCGATATTCCTAACTGTGACCTGCACCATCAATCATTGTATTTCCAAAGGTTGCATCCCCCTGAAGTCTGACTCAGGCACCTCCTGTGGAGGGAAGAAGCAGGATCCATTTTAATAAGGCTGGAACTGAAGTCATGCCATCTCCAGGAGCAGGGAGTGGCAAGAACAAAATCCTCTGGAACTGACAGAAGGCAGCCAGGAGCAGAAAGGCAGCAGTGCTGGTGACACTGGCACTAAAGGTAAAACGAGCCAAATTCACACCTAACATAGGCCAAAAGTTCAGGGCAGCCACAGCACTTCACAGCAGCTAAAGTGGCTGATCATGTGAGATCTTGTTCATGGGCTGAAATTTTTCATGGTCTCCTGCCAGCCTTGAACACTGACTTACTCTGAGACCTTATTATTTAAGCAACCCTTTTTCTATCCTCCCCAGATTATCCATAAAAGTAAGTGGCTCCATTTTCAAGCACCCAGCATAGATTCTGGCACCCAATTTTTGGACATGCACTTGCAGATACTGTGGTCTGCAGCTACAGTTGGGTGCTCGGCATCTTTCAAAATCAGATACATGATAAGTGAAGAATGAGGCCCTGATGTAGAGACTTAGGAATTCTAAGTCTCTTAGGAATTCCTAGAGACCTAGGAAGTCTAGGAATTCTGGCTGTATGTTTTCACATCTGTCAACTTTGCTGGGTAAAACAAGGAGATAATATTGGGCAACTCATGTTATATGGAATGTTTTGAGAACAGGAGAGTTTTTGTAAGCAGCTTTAAAGGATGGACAGTTTGTTTTTGTGCAGAGGCTTAAAACTCAGGATGAAGGATGAGAGTGGTTCTAACTGCTCCTAGCCCAGCTTAGGTTCCATGTGTGTTCATTTCCTTCTCTTTCCTCTTCATAAACCTGGGATGCTACTTGAGTTTTCTACAGGATACCTGTGCAGAGAAGTTTATTTCATGTCTAAAGCATTATGAGACTTCCCAGAAAGGATCTCTAGGGGCAGAAAATAGAGTAGCATAAAGAAAAAGAAGAGAAAGAAGAAGAGAGAAAAAGAAAAAGAAAAAGAAAAAGAAAAAGAAAAAGAAAAAGAAAAAGAAAAAGAAAAAGAAAAAGAAAAAGAAAAAAGTGCTGCTTTTCTTGTTACTGGGACCATTCCACTGTCCTCACAGCTCAGACTGTAAGCTCCTGAAGGTGTGTGTCTGGAAATAAAAAATATCCTCATCTGGTTAAAAATCTCACAGGGACCACTTAAGCTGCAGGTGTAGGCAAGGCTGAGCTGCACTCGGGGTGGTTTGGGTCACCACACAATTCATGCCTTTGGTTACCAAGCACTCAGCTCAGGTGCATCAGCAACCTCTCTGGGTAAGAGAGGGCTCCTTGCATGGCCACCTCATCCCTGCACCAGGGTCAAGGATGGCAAGTGCAGCACGTATCCATCTGCCTGAGCCAGTCTGCACCTGGTCAGCCCAGGTGAGAAGAGTAGTAGTCCAGGCCAGCAAATATCCCAACTCCCAGCTAGGTTCTCCTGCTGAAGACAGAGAGATGAAAGCCAGACCTGTCCTGAGCTCACACTTCTGGCTATGAACTTAACAAAGAAAGGGTGTGAGTCAGCACCCTGTGGCAGTGCAGTGGCTGGAAATTGTCCTAAGCTGACACATAATTTATGGCTGTTTCAGAGGAGTCTCACCCGCCACCACATCCATGGCATTTCTGACTAGCACCACTGGAATGGTTTCAAGTAGTGTAATGAGACAGACACTGCTGGTAACATGCCTTTTCCTCTCATCTGTTGCCTCAGCAAGCCCATTCTGGTTTAAGATAGTGTATTTATTAAAAGATAAACCAAATCCTAATCACTTTTCTGCTCTGTAAAAATGCTATGCTCCAGACCATTCAGCTGAAGCAAACATTATGCATACTGTTACTGAATGGGTTATGAATTACTTTCCTTTTATGGAAAAGAATATTATTTCTTTGACATCCTGTTTTCAGTTGCTTGCAATTAGAATTTGCAATTTACAACTGCAAAAGTGAGTTGGTAAGGCATTCTAAAAATGACTTCAAATATTCTTTAATGGCTTTAATGAATTTTCAGATAAAACACAGAAAGCTGTTACCTTAAAATATAAAAAGTCAATTGAGCCTCTGAAATTGTTTGCCACTTGGTTACTTCTAACAAAGAACAAGTTTGCTTGCATTGGTTTGGTTTGAATGCTCCCATGACTTCAGCTTTAGGCTTGCACTCAACTGGGTGTGCTTGCCTTAGTCAGGGTCCTAAATGATGGTCTGTGGCTGCACAGTGAATTCCCAAGTTCTCAATGGAGTTCTAATTAATTTATCTAGTTTTGGGGTGTCCTTTTCTTCTGCCCAGGTCTCAGAGCAGGTTAGCAGTCCCTAGGTCTGCCAGGCAGGAGGGCACCTACTTGTGCTCCAAGAACTTGGCTTTCCAGACAAACCTAAGGTGTTTCAGATCTATTTGAGCTAAGTACATTAACTGCTCTTGCTTCTCTCAGGCAAATGGTAAAGGAGCAGCAGCCTACCTTCAAGGATGTAAAAATGCTGTTTTCAAATAAGATCCTCATTGCTTTCTTCAGGATGCTGTATTAAACCAGGAACAGAAAACAGAAAGCATGTGATGTTAGTAAGCAGTGGTTGAAGCTTTAACAATTTAACGCAGGGAAAAAAAATGCAGAGGTTTCAAACGCAGTTGGGGAGAAGCCAATTTTGTACGTCCAAAGGAGAGTTGGAAGCAACAATCTTTACACCTGAATCCCCAAATCTTCATCTCAGAGCCCTGAAGGGAGCATGTCAGAGGGGAAGAAAGTTGTTCAGACTCTCTGCTTGAAAGTAGATACCAAAGTCTTTCGAGTCTGCTCCCGGGATTCGCTCATGCCCGTCAGCAGCACGGGGTCTGTCCTGTGCTCTGCCTGGTAGAAGGGACAATTCCTCAGGTGCTCCGACATGCTCGGGACATCGCTGTGCTGCCAGTTGTGAACTCTGGAGAAAAGGCTGCTGAACTGCCAGATCTAATGCAAGAGAGGAGAAAGGAATTGGGGAGAGGAAATGAGGATTTTAAATACCTGTTTATGCCTACAATGGGTGTGCATTACTCACTCTGGACACTGCAATGAATGTCTGATGGTGCAGGGCTGGCATAGCAAGTGAAAAGGGGGTCTGGATTGTTATGTACCTCACACTTGCTGGTTTTGCTGCTTTAGTTATCACCTGCCATTTTTAATGGGGATGGTAATACTTAAATATCAGGAATTCTTGTTTTCAGTGCCTAGAAATGGTACACATGGAAACCCAAGATGAGCTTGGGTGGGGACTTTCAGCTAGTCAGAGAATGTCTAGTTACACCTTCATCCTTTTGCTAGATGTACTGCACTCTACAGCCCTGGGCCCTGAAAACAAACCCCCATGCAAATTCACAACCTCATGAACCTTCCCCACATCTGCATGTTTATATGCAGCTTTTCTTGTTGTTCCCATGTTTTATCTGAAGAGAACTCATGACTCTTTTCCCCAGTGTCACAGCCACTTGCCTTTTTGCGACCTCTCCAAGAAGTACCACCATGGGAAAATCTTTTTTTCTCCCAGACCAGCAGGACCATTCCCCTCTCTTGAAGAAGAGTGGCACAGATGTCCCTCATGAGCACTGACACTTGTGATAGCTGAGATAAACTGAAGCTGTCCAGGAATCCTGCAATGTACTTGAGCACTTCCACTGGGAGGCTGCTCAGCAAGTCCTTGTTTCTCCCTCGAATATCCACTATGGGATTGCCTGGTTCAGCAAGAAGGGTGTCCACTTCTGGTTTAATAGCAAATGTCTTGAGAGGTTTGCTGTAAATAACCTTGGCCTTAAGTCCCTCGGGGCGGAAGTGATTTTGGACAAAAGGACACCCCAAGTAGGCCAGTGGGCAGCGATGCTGGAACCATCCATCCAGGCATGACTGGATATCAGCATGCACATTCTTGAAGTGGAATGGGAACTCATCCCTCCTGAAGAAATGACTGCAAGTGAACGTGAAAGCTGAACTGCTTTTGTTGTGTCTTCTGGTTACACATTCAGTGTAGAGCTCCATGTGCAGTTCTGGTGGGCTGTTTTCATCCAGAATATCTGCTAGGACTGCACTGGAGGAGAAGGGCTCCAAAGGAAAGCTGTATGTCTGTGTTGCAAAATCCACAAAGAGTCCATCGATACCTCTTGCTTCAGAGATCTCATGACCTTTCAGCTCTTTCTCCAGAGCACACAGCAGTGTGGCTTCAACTATATTTGTCTTAGGTAGTTCTTCTATGTTTATTCCCAGTTCTGAGGTATCCACTGACTTGTCTGAAGTTGGCATCTTGTGGCCCAGTGCATCTCCTAGTCGTGCTCTTTTGCCACAGTAACTAACTGGCACTTTGAAGGTATAGACAGTCTTCACCTCCTGGGCTTCCAAGTTCCCATAGACAAAGTCTTTTTCTCTGGGAGTGCAAGCAGCCATCTGGCCAAAGCGGATGAGCATTCCCCCGTGATGTACCAGATACATGTTGTAATCCGCTACACCGACTTCCTTCTTCAGCCTCTCCAGGACCCCTTCCTGCCAGGGAGCCAGTCCATTCAGTTCTCTGCTCGGTGTTACTTGTTCAGACTTTTGGCCCTTTCCCTCTTCTGCACCACCAGCTCCTTCCTTTGCCTTCTCTGTGGAGCTGGCAGCACGAGAGGCTGCTGCTGTTTTCTTGGAAGCCTCCTCTGTCTTTTGTCCCGAGCTGGTTGCTGAGCCTGTTACCTGGCAAGCCAGAAGCTCTTTGCTGAAAATGTTCTCCCATGTTTTGTAACTCCCCAGATCCATTCCCTCTTTGTCCTTTGCCAAATCTTCCCGCTCACGTTGGCTGAGCTCAGACTGGTCATTGCCCTCTTGGGAACCACAGGCAGCTCCTCCCACAGCACCTGCTTCCCCACCCATGGCTTGATCCATTAGTTCTTCCAGTTCATCCTTCTTCCTCCACTCTGGAAATAATTCAGCTACTTTCAAAGCCCTGAAAAGTATCTTCTGGTCTCTGAGTGCCAAAGCTGTGTCCAGACATTCTTCATTCAAGGTCTCTTTCATAATGTTCTTGTGCAGCGTTGTGTCTGAATCCACGTTTGGCCAGCGGTTCCACTCCATGGAGCAGCAGACAACACTGGCTGGACAGACCTGGAGGTGCTTCCCCAGCTTAAAGCGGGCCATGGTGAAAGGGCAGCCATAGGCTGAGTTGAGGCAGGACACCTGCTCCAAGGGGCAGAGCAATTTGTGCTCCTCCTCCTTGCACATGTGGAAGGTGGCCCCGCAGTGGAGGTGGCAGCTGATCACCATGCAGGACACGGAGACCTCAATGGGCGCGCGGCAGTGCCGGCTGAAACATCGCTCGCAGTGCCTGTGTTGCCCAGGGGGAGCTTTCTGGGCCCGGTGCTGTGTGTGGCAAAGGCAAGAAGACAAGAGTTATTGTCTGAAGGAAGGAGGACGGCCACAGACCCTCCATGCCCGTAGTTGGCTTCCACTCATGAGGTGCTCACGTGCACGTCTGGTGGGACTGAGGCTGCCAGCTCCATACAGTCACACACCACCTCTGGCCCCCATGGTACAGCCTGGCCTGGTAGCACACATATACAGACAAGGTCTTTACTCCTTAGCTCAGGCAGCCAGGGTATGAGCTGTTTTCTGTCCCAATATTTCACCAGGCTGCTGAAATCAAGACTGCTAGGGGCACAGTGAAGGAGCATCCCACTACCTCAACACTGAGTAGGAAAAATTACATTCCTTTTTCCTCTCTAGATTTGGCCTAGGCCTCTTCTCATCTCTCCACAAAGACATGAATGTTGAACAATGAACCTTCCTTTGCTCTACACCACCAAGGTCAAGAGTGAGAATTGTCTTCAGGATGCCAGCTCCCACTGTGGAAAACAGCCTGGGTAAGAGCTGGTTTCCTTGGCCCTCTTTACTCTGCTTTCCTGATTTACCCTTACACTCCAATTGTTGGCTTACAGAACTAGAGGCTGCTCAGTCACTACTTCCCTGGATACCTTCAACTGCTATCAGTAACTTGGCCCATAGAAGACCTGCTGCAAGTAGAGACCTCCCAGCTTTTCACTTCCTGCTCCTTACTACAGGAGTTGCATTCCAGCCTGATTCTGGAATCACTGTGAATCTTTGTGGAAATAAAAAAAGCTAACGATAAGGAGGAACTCAAGTTTTGTTTTCAAACAGGACCCAGGATGCTTTTCTTTTTTATGTGGAAATAGGAAAAAAATGTTGACAAACCTTCACACACTCCTCCCCCCACCCACCCTGCTCCATTTCATGCAGTAAGAGCTACCATAGGCCCAATAGACTCTCACTTGGCTCTGAGAAAAGACAGGTATTGGTAGTAAAATAATTTAGACTTTGTTTTATTTTTCCTAGGTTAAAGAAAACAAGTTAAAGAAAAGTAGTGTTTACCTAGATGTGTTTCCTTTTGCAAACCCGGGGTTAAGTGACCTAGCCCTGGGGGGGAGAGGTGTGCTGCAGAGGAAGTGGGCTCAGGCTTGGGGGAAGAGATTCTATGTGAAGAACTTCCTCTCTCTTTCCTGAAGGTGTTCTCTTAGCTTCATATCTTTCACACCTTTACACCCTGGCAGTGGAAGCCATGAACACCACCAGAGAAGGAAAGGCGTCTGGGAAAGGCAACGCTTGTGGGTCTCTGCACTAAATACCAACACTCATATTTGAAAATTTGATGTGCGTTAATTGCTCAACACAACTTTGTTCCATCTTTTGCAATTTCCAGTGCTGATCAATACCTGCTTACACCTCTTAATGAATTAACCCCATTCCCTCTTGGCCCTGCAGAGTAAAGGAACACACAGCCTTGGTGGAACCTTTACTCAGAGACAAACTTGCATTCTCAAGTGAGAGGTACCATCAGCTTCGAGGGAAAGAGCTCAAGAGAGCAATGCAGAAAATAAAACTTTCTGACTTCCCATTATAACATCCCTGCCTTGCCTTAGGAAACACTGGCTTCTGCACAGAGGTGCCACCAGGGTGCTGGCCAGTGTGGCCTCAGCCACACCAAGCCCTTAAATACATGTGGTTTGGGGTGGCACCTGTCCTGCTTTAGGCTGTTCAGTTACCTCTACTTTTATGAAGCTCAGAGAAGCAGGAGATACAGATGGGTTTATTTCACACTGGTGGCATCCTTGCCGCTCTCATTCTTGTAGCATTTTGCTGCAAATATAATCTCTAAAAATAGTCCCAGACATGACTTGCATAAGGTCAGAGGAAGGCTGGGTACATTACACTGCAATAAAAACACGACTGTGTGAACAATACTTTCCACTGCAAAAGTAACTCTTGGGGAGAAATAGTTGATAAAAAACCCCCCTACATTAGAGGCATAGGCCTTATTGTTCTCCAAAACACAGAAAGGGCTGATGACAAAGTTTCTGGAGAGAAGCCTGCTTTCACATTGTTGCATGCTGAAATAAACCCCATCCAAATCATGTGTAGAGAAAGAAAATACATGCTTTGTTTATGAAAAGTGACCATATCACAACATTCAGATGCAGAATCAGTCTTCCTCGTTATTCAGGCATTTTTTACTTTAGTTTACCTCATCTCTAACTTGCATATGCTGTTCTTTTCAGACAAAATATATCTATTCCTCTCTTCTCATTGTCAAATCTGTGAACACAGAGGACAGGAAGAAGGGACAGAGAGTTTCTTTCTGACATTTATCAGGGTTTGATGCTTCTTATATTCTGACATGCCAGTAATCAGGAGCTCTGTACTTTAATTGATAATTTAGTTGGCTGTGGTTTCGTTGATAGTATTATTGCAAGTACAGAAACTGAAAACTCAAAACACTCAGCAGAACGTTTACAAATTTTGCCTCAGTAGGTTTGATACATAACATCCAGAGGCAGGTGACACACAGATAAGTCAGGTGACAAAACATTTCTCTAAACTTGTACACTTCTTGATTCCCTGCAACTTGCAAAATTTCTCAAGGTCTGGGTTAGGAAACAAAAAAAACCAAACAAGCCAGAAATGATTATTTCAATCATGTTCAAGCTACTGTGTAAGGAAAGAATGCACATTACAGTCCATAGTCTGTCCACTTTGGTAAGTATTTTTAGACCATCATGACAGCAAATCAAGTAAGGTTTAAAAATATACAGCTGCTATTTTAACTGCAGCTATGTCTGTGTCTGGAGATGGCCTGTTCAGTGATAATAACTTACACTTTATAAACCAATTAAAATTTATTTCCAGGAGACATACATTTAATTAATTTGCAGTCAATGAGCCAAAATAATACAAGCATTTTCTCATTTGGCATGTGACTGACCATTTGACATACTAAGGTCATACATTGTACCTGAGCTCTTTGCACAGAATCAAGGGGTACCTCCCAGTTTGAAGAAACATCAAAAAGGGCCACCAGAAACCCAGATAATGACCTTAAAAAGTGCCTCTGAGATGAGATTGCAAATGACCATAAAACAAACTTTCTAAATTTTACAACATGATAACAAGCTCCTAAAAAAAAATCTCATGAAAGTTCACATCCAAATGCTGGAGCCAAGAATGCTGAAGTTATATATAATGTTACAACAGAAGAATGTGAATATTTTTGGTGAACTGGCAGATAGGCAGTGTTCTCTATTTCTTTTAACCCTTGTTACCTAGCATATAATGTTTATCTCATCTTTATCATATTGAAATCGTGAGGGGAATAGTCATTAATTTTCTTACAATATAAGAATTTTCATGTCAGTATATTTACTACCTTAGATCTGATTGTGTTCACAATAATGAATTTATCTTTGCAATACTAGAGGAGCACTTGAGGTTGAAAAATACTATTATTTCTATTTGACAGATATAGAATTAAAGTTTAGAAAGATGAAAATATATAGAATTAAATATGGTATTTTATACAAATATGTAAATGCCAGGCAAAAAATGCCAAGCATGGAGATGCTCAGGTTCTTATGTTTCGCTTGCAGTTGCATGCCTCTTGCACAAAAACTGTGGCAGAGCCAGATGTAGAATCACATTTTCTAGGACACCAAGTAAGTCTTCTTTAACTAGTGATTTTCTTTTCCTTTCCTGCACTGCTCTTCCTCAATCACTACTTGCTTAACAACCTTGTCAAGAAATCAGACTTGGGTCTCCTTTTGATAAATAGATGTTTTTACTTCTTAGAGGTGAGGACAAAATCACTGTGCCATTGGAAACCATAGTGTATTGCATTTGTACATGAATCCCAGGAGCCCAAGTTTTCTTAAGTCCCCTCCTTAGACACAAAATAAAAAGCAAATCCAAGAATGCCACCACCTGGAATCGTGGAAACCTCTAAATAAGTGAAACTCCACACCTCAACACCCACAGCAGGGTCAGCTACAGCTTGGGTGACCCCCTTGGCACTCAGCACAGTGGGTCACTGTCCTTCATGGCACTCCTGCTCTGCGGTTGCCATTCAGACTGACCTTGTACATACAAGCTGCCAGCCAAGCTTTAAATGAGGCAGGCAGTGAGTATGGTACAGCTCAGGGCAGGTGGAAAGGGAGAATTAAAGGTGTAGATGAAATCTTCATCAATAACACTAATAGTGAGCATAAACAAGACTTACTTTTGAGGTGACCTCGAACGAGTTCACATGGATTTTACAGGGGCACTTTGATTCCAGGACAATCTGGTGAACTTCAAATCCTTAGCATAAGACATGAGGAGGAGTAAGATTTTCTGTGAAACAACTGACTTGTTGGATAAGCCCAACAATTGAAGGATGAAGCTGTGAGAATTAGGGAGCTACCGCCTGTATTTCCTACCTGGGGATCATCTGGATGAGGCTGTGGTGTTTCATGGCAATAGCCACTATTTCAGAGTTACTGAACAAGTTGGAATTGCTTTATACGGAAAAAAATAAATCCACAGTATAGTGCATCAGTTGGGCAAGGACTTCAATCCATCTCCTTGCCTTTCTTCTGGAGCATGCCTGTTGCTCAGGTTCTCAGAACAGCACATCAGCTTCTCCTCAGCTCCCCGCACCTGACACGCAGGACCATGGAGATCGAGAGAAGCTGTTGCACCATCAGGCCTCCCCCTTGCCTGGAAAATCTGTGCTGCACACAGGCAGTAAAGTGGCACCAAAATTTGCCTGTGCAATTTCTGTCTGGTGAAATGCACTAAAACTGTTACAGGAGGAGCAGGGAGACTTCAGAGCAGTGAGGTACAGGTAACACAGGGCACTGCTGGTGGGAACCCTGCACTGCACTCCCCACTAGAACATCTGGTTCAGCAATGTTTCTTGCTCCTCCCTACCTGGTGCAATGTAGCCATAGGTCATCTGAGAGAAACCCACCCAAAAATTCCAGGTTCTGAAATGGTCCCCTGGGCTGGATAGTGCAGGATAGCTCAGCATCAGTATCATGTGGAGGGCTTGTTGGGGAGTCCCGTGGGAGACAGGCAGATCAGCAGGCTGCGCCATGGAGCTGCTCTGCTGCTCCTCGGACATGTCAGGGGTCCCTGTGCTGTCCTTGGTAGACACAGTCAAGCAAACTTTTGCTTTGCATTGGTAACTAGGAAATGGGTTTGGTCTTGGTTTGAGTTCAACAAGTGCTTTAAAAGAATAGGTCCAGTATGGTTGCAGTATAAGAAAAAAAAAAAAAAAAAAAAGCAGGGTAATGGTCCAAACCATGTTTTTTTTGTCTTTGGGCTCAGTATCTATTTTATGCTCTGGTAACAATCTCGTTAACATACTTTTCTGAAAGGTGCCCAGTGTAAAGAATCTCAGAGCTATTGGTTAAGATCTAAGTCATAAAATAAAAAGAGATTCATTAATAAAAATTGCTAAGCCGTCACAAGACTAAATGGTACAGTAATACCTTTAACTCTTGCAGTTCTTAGTTCATCATTCATTCAGTCTAGATTGCCAACATAAAGTTTGCAGTCTCAATCTACAAAACTCATTTAATTTTAAGTATAAGCACTTTTGCCATGAGATTGCTCTTGCCTTTCCTCTGACCCTTACTGTATCTTCTTGTCTTCTCTGAATTTCCTGAAAATAACAGAAATTGAATTTTTGATTTATCATCTGATCTGCTGCTGAAGCTCCCATCTTACAATCAGCATCTTAGGTTTTTTTTAAATCCTGCATACAGTGCTGCAAACTACAGCTAATTCACTGAATATATTATGGAGGGTTTTTTTTAGAGTAGTATGTCACAGAAGTGCTCACAGTTACCAGCTGCCTCTGTTTTAGAGTGTCATTTAAGACATCTCATGATTATTCTATTTCATCTTAATTACTAAGGCTGTTTTGAAGATGTCTTGATTTTCATAGCTTGCTACAGTAACCATTACAGTGCATCAAGGTTTGTCCAAAAAACCCTCCAACTCTATTTACAAAGTCTTACCTTGATCATAGAGTCCTTGTGCACGTACCAAACACTTGTCTCCTGGTTGTGCTCAGCTGGGCTGAAGTGAGGTGGGTGAGGGAGAACTGCACACAAAGAAAGAGATCAGAAGGACACAGAGCAAGCCCAGGCAGAAACATCAAGTAGTTTTGGGATGTTAAAAATAAAACCTGTGCATGTGACCATGTAGCTCAGCTTACAGAGCTGTCTCTTCCACTGTATTTGTTAACTCTGTCACTCCTGGAGTGATGCTCTGCACACAAGTGGAGAGGCAGAACCAATAGCACTCTGTGTCCCCTGCATGAGAGGAAAAGATCAAACCCCTTCCCCAGCCCTGTGTCAGCTGCCTGCTGCTCTCTGATGGAGGTTTGCCCTTTACAACTTCACTCCCTTTAGCGCCCACACCAGTTTGTGGTTTCTGCAATTGGAACTGTCACCCAGTTCCCATTGTCGCTGGACACAGCACCTGGCACAGACAGCAGTGGTGGTTTTCTGATCTGTCCAGGCAGGGTGGACATAAGGAGAGGAAACTGGGAATGGCCCAGACTTGAGCAGCTGGGCAAAGGTGCCTGCCCTCCTCCTAGGGACCCCCAGGAGGCTCCCAAGCTTCAATCCCTCCACTGCACAGTGCAAAGATCCCACCAGCCACCAAGAGTAAGCCTGAGGGTACAGCTCCCAGCCCCACCCTTCCTCAGCCAAACCTGGGGAAGCAAAGGAGCAGAGGAGAGCAGTCATGCTGTAGTGCAGGCATGGACTCATTAAAGCATTTCATAGTGACTTCCATGGTGAGCACTTCATACTGATGGTGAGTGTGGACAGGTCGTCCATGCCAGTGAGGTTCAGGGGTGCAGATGGGGCAGGTGCTGCTTCTCCTCGGGGTGCTCACCCCATCTGGCTGCAGACATCCCTTGTGACCCTGCTGCTGTTTGCTGCCACCTCTCACCGCCTCACAAACACAGAACAATCCTTTTGGCTGTGGCGGCCTTGAGATCCTAAATCATTATGAACTTGATACTTTGCCTTATCTTTCTCTTTCCCATCTGTGAGTCCTCAGTGACTCTCACAGCTTGAAACATTGCAGGCAACTGTTTTCATTTTTAGGGCTGAACAAAATGTCAGTGGGTGACAACCAAGGCTTGCTGGTGCCAATTGCAACTTAGTAGAGCTAAATATGGTCAGCAGTCTGGCTCTGTGGCCTTTTTTAGAAAGGGCTGCATTATCGTGATACCATTTTCTGGCATCCCATTGCACTGGGGAAAACAAGAACCAGGGGTATTTTGCCTAAACTTGAATTTAACCCAATCACAGCATGATGGCTGATCTGTTTACTCTGTCCACTTCCACTTTGCCTCCCCCAGCTCACGGTCACTTGTCAGCCTTCAATGTTGTTGTCATCTTTTCAGGCTGTGTTTAAAAACATGCTGAGGGTGTGCCTCATTTTTGCATGAAGAAAAATTCTGCTGAAAGCTGTGTATTGGTTTAAGAGTAAATTCCCTCCAGCTGAATTAACTCAGATTACAAAAACTCTCAGGGCTTCAGAAGTTGTTGTCAGAAATGAAGCTACCTTCTGTCTTAATTTTACCTGCACCTGATGTCAGCCTGGTCCCAGGTATCTCTGTTTTCAGACAGTTGGAACTCTGGTGGTGCTTTTTGCTGTTTCCATGCCTTGCTCTGTGACCACAGACCCAGTCAGCCTGGACCTGCCTCTCTCTCTGGTAGGCTGCCCCACAGCCTTACCCCACACAAGGCTCCACACAAGTTTTGCAAATCCTTGCCTGCAGGTGATGACTGTGATCCAAAAAGGTGTCATCTGTGGTGGCTGTTAAGGGCAGGTTATCACAAGACATGCAGAATGAACATAACTCACCATGCCTGAAAATATGGGCTTGGTGGGGAGAAGGGAGCAGAAGAGCAGAGAGACAGGAAACAGGAATTCATCCTTGTACCTGCATTGCATTAGCTCTGTTGCATCTGAAACCAGACTTTCACCAAAACAAGGAGAACCTGAAGATCTCTGCTGCCACCCATAACTGTGCTAATTTGATTCAAGGTATAGCAGGAATGCCAGCCAGTAGTGTAACCAGACCTCCTGCTGCATTACAGATGTGCTTAGGTAGGGTGCAAGAAATGCGAAATCCCTGAAAGAAAAGTGGAACTGGTTTTTTTGTATGTTTATTTGGGTTTTTTTTTGGTGAAGATGCTTTGGGAGAAAGCTGTTGCCTGTCTGCTTTAATCTATCTTATCTCAATTCAATGAGTACAAATGCTGTGCTTCTATATGAAGCCCTGTGAAATATACCAGTGTGTGTATGTACACAAATATATAGTGATGTGGCAAAATTGTCTGAGATCAGGTAGCCTGAGAGAGGTGAGGCTGCTGCAGCCCCATGCCCATGTCCAAGCAATAGCCAGACAGAATTTGTATTCCCAACATGCACAAATTCACGTATGCACCAATTAAGCACACATGGACACAGATTACACAGATCCATCCACACAGAGCACTGCCACACAGCACTGGCAGCCTCATCCCACACTCTGCTCCAGCTGAGCAGGACGGAGGTGCACTAGTGAGTGTCCGTGTGTATCTGTGTATTTACAGAAGTATTTACACACGTGTACAGTGTCTCCTTCCAGCAGCTGGCCTCAGGCAGTGCCCAGAAGCTGCCCCTCAATCCCAGCCCCTCCAGCCCCCAGCAGCAGCTCCCTGTGGTGCTCTGACCACGAGTTCCTCACGCAGGGCAAAGTGCAAAAGGAGTTTCATGGGAAGATCCGACAGGCTGCGCTGATCAGGTGCAGGCCGTGGACAAATCATCGCAAACCATTGACACATGACTGGCCCTTTTATTCCTGTATGCTGTATTTGTTTCTCTGTGTGACCTAGATCACCCCTGGCTCCTGCCCTAATCACTCTTAATGAGTCCTGTGCAATCCCCAAAAGCTCTTCCCCTGCGTCTCGTCCTGTGTCCCACACCCCTGGAGACAGCTACACCTCTAATCCTAAAGGTGCTCTGGGGCTGAGGCTCCTGGGATGGGGCTGGACAGGGTGTTCCTTTCTCTGAGTCCTTAATTCGTGTTCCCACCTGCCACTGTGCTCCTCAAAATGGGTCTTTATTGGACTGATGGCTCCTGGAAGTGGATACTGCCTGGGCTCCCCCTCCTGCCACCATCACCCTGTGCTCCTGTGTGGGTGTGCGGGCCCGCTTGTGCCACACCATCCAGTGTACGTGTCTGTCCGTCACACACCGTGGCTGACCCGCAGCCTCTCGGGCCGCGGCATCGCCCGTGCCACAGCGAAATGGCTCCGCTGCTTGCCGCACCCGCAGTGACGCGGTCTGCGGTGGCACCGAGGCCACCGCTAGGGGACCTGCATTAATTAAAGTGGAAACATCAGCCCGCTGCGCTGTTCTGGGCCGTAACAGCCCCGGGAACATCCCTGCCCCTTTCAGCGCTCCCCGGCACGGAGCTCCCTGGCGGCGGCGCTGGCGGGCGGCGCGTTGGGGCCTAACACCGCCGTGACATTGGCGGCTGCTGCGCCATCGCTACCACCGCCTCCGTGTCCCGGCACACGACCCCCGGCCGGCGGCCAGCGCCCCTCAGGCGGGGAAGGGACGGGGCACCTCCTCCCCTCTCCCCAAACCCTCCCTGGCGCGGCGCCACCACCCATCGCACTACAACTCCCGGCGTGCCCCGTGGCGGGAGATACGCGCCCGCGCGGCGGCGCGCGCTGCTTGTCGGGAGCCGTAGTCTTTCCTTCGGGGCCGCGCCGTCCTGAGGAGGGCGCCGCCGCCGCCGGCCGGTCTCGCCGGAAGGGCTCTTCCTCCCAGAGGGCGCCGCGGCGCGCCGCGCGCGTGCGCAGTGCCGCTGCCAGCCAGCGCCGGGCAGGCAGGGAGGGAAGGAGGGAGGCAGGGAGGGAGCGGCGCTCGCGCGCCTCGGGCCCGAGAGGAGACAGCGCGGTGCCGCGCCGGGCCGGCAGCAGGTACGGGGGCGGGGGGGAGCCCCGTTACCTCGGCTCCGGCGGAGCGAGCGTGACGGCAGCCGGCGGCGCGCGGGGCCGCGTCCCCGCGGGAGGAGGGACCGGGCGGGGATCGGCTCCCGGCGGCTCGGGGTGGGG